>NC_056728.1:1102324685-1102439685 GCF_019279795.1 Protopterus annectens | reverse complement strand
CCCTTCCTCGCCTTGGGAGTTGTGGTGGCTTCTCCAATTTTTTTTTCAATGATCTGAAACTTCAACTGATTTACTCTGTCTGGCTGAAGCTTTAGTGAAGTCAGACTCAATGAATGATAAGAGAAGTGACAGAAACACAGAACATCAATGCAGAATGATGCAAGCCACACTTTGTGGGGGGTGGCAACCAAATGGGGGGTGGCAAACTGATGCACAGTATTTTCTTGACAGTCTACTTACGAGATGAGAGCTTGCATAACTGTGGCATTTTACTGACAGGTAGCTTTTGCAGCTGTTCCAGAAAAAGAAGGTACAATTTCATGTGACATATATAAGAAAATTGGTAGGGAAGACAGAAAACAGCTGGAGAAGGCAAACCTCATCAAGTGTAACACAAGACCATCCTGTTGAAGGATGTTCTTCCACTAAGGGCAGAGACCTGAGCTGTAGTGTTTACAAAAAGTATGCTGTGACAGCCAAATGACCAATGTACACACATTTGTACTGAACATATTTCAAAGATAGACATCAGAATCAAAAATGTCTATTGTAATGTCCTTATGCTGTACTAGCAATAAACCTGAAAACTTTAGGCCTGGCTTCTAGTTTCTATATCTTTTGTCTTGGCCCCTTAAGAGCATTCAAACTATTTAACTAGTTAAAAAGTTAACTGTACAACACATTACCTTTCTCATGGGTGACTGCAACTATCTGCACATAAACTGGTAAACATATACAACCAAACAATAAATATGCCCTGAGACTAATGGATTTTGTAAATGTCAATACACTTGAACAACTGTCTCCCTGCCCGACAGAAGTGTTTACTCTTCTAGATCTTGCCCTTACAAATGTTTCCTACAAGTGCACCACCAACTAATTACCCCCCAGCCACATCTGACCATCTCACCTATCTCACTCTGATCTTCTCCATGAAAATATGCTTTGTGGCCTCTAATAACCCCATGTTATGTTCTGGGTTTACTCCAAAACCAATTACTTACTATTTACTTTTATTAATGATAAACACAAATGGTGTAGATCATGAGCAAACCTTGTATCTGGAGCTGCTACCTGCTCCTCTGAATTTTGCTCCCTCTTGAACAGATGTACTGAGGCTTCTATACAAATACGACTCAAGCTTAAAACTAAGTCCATATGGTGTTCCTACTACATCAACAAATTCTATAAAAAAGCTTCTAGTTGTCACTAAAAGATGCTCATCTCTACAAAGTGGATTCAAAACTGGCAAGTCTTTCAAACTTACCTTTACAAAAACTCAAGGCTAACGTATGAACTTAAGGTTGAAACTAATTAAAAAATAAGGCTTTCTTCAGCTACATTAAGAAGCTTAGAAGTTAACAATAATTCTTTACAGAATATACCTCTAATGATACCATCTTCTCTGCTCTCAAGAACAGTATTATTCTTGTGGACAAATTCTCTTCCATTTTAACACACATTCCCCCAATCACCTCCCCTCCCAAAATCACTTTTAGCACTTTCCAGAATTATAAGCATCAGTTCCGCGGCTCCTGACAATATCCCTAGATTTATGGTGGGAAGAGTTAAGTCCCTCCTAGCAAAACTTCTATCAGTGTTTCAACTGAATCTCTCCTCTGGTTATATCCCTGAGGTATGGAGAACATCTGTTGTGGTATCCTTGCAGAAAAGTGGTCCTTGTACTGAGCTTCAGAATTACAAGCCAATCAGTCTCACTATAACTATTTGCAGGAGTATGGAACATATTACAGTTGAAGTAATACACACTGACAAAGGTACCCTTCTATCTCTGGAAACACACCAGTTTAGCTTTGTGAAAATGTAAATTATGCCTCCTCGACCTAGTGGAGTTCTTTGAAAGGGTTTCTGAGGCCTTTGATAAGGGGTATACAGTTCAAACTTCTTAACTTGGAACTTGAAAAGTCCTTCAAGACAACTTCCCATGTTGGGGTTACTTGCAACCTCTCTCAACTCAACATTATCCCAAACACAAGTTCAGTGGATATGTAAATAGCTATTTGACTGGACAGAACCCAGATTTGCTCTGTGCAGAAAAGTGTCACCAGTGACGTCGCACAGAGCTCTTTCTTAAGCACCCTTCTCTTTAGTATGTACTTCTTTGACAGGAAAGCTAATATCAAGAGACTACGGTTAACCAAGCTCACTGATGATTGCAAACTGAAGACTGTTATCAAATCCCATTTTGTTACTTAAATTCTGTAGCAAAGACAGGACGTAACAAACACTTGGCGCACAATACTAGGAGTAGCCTCAATGCCAAGAAATGAAGTAGGATTACTTTTGGTAAATCTAGCATTACTACTGTGTACTGCAGATACCATTCCAAATCTGACAGTCATTGATAAAAGACTTTGCTCTGAGCATTTTTATGCAGTGGTTAGAAAATCTTTCTACACTGCACAACTTAATTGTGATGGTTATCTCCTCACAGTCTAAAGAAGCTGTGGTCTCATTTTATTAATCCATTATAAGGCTAACAGTGAATATAATGTCCCTCAAAGCACGTATCTCACTAACCACCAAAATCTGCTTGAGAGACCTCAATGATTCCTCACTGAAGAGAGTGCATGTCTCAGTACCCTTAGCTAATTAACAGACTGGAAACCCTATCCATCTACACAGTGTCATGCAGGGTGTCTTGAGGGTGAATTCTGCTTAGCCTTCTCTGCTATAAATGGCCCAGAGGTAAAGACACACAGACAGCAGGCACTTAAACCTATAGGATACTACAACATCAAAAGCACCAGATGGTATGACAGGTATGTAACTCAATATATCTATCATTTTGGAAAATGCTGTCCATAGACATCAAGCAGAGTACTTCCCTAGCATGCATTAACCAGTCTGGAAGACTGCAAGAGTAATCACAAACTTTAGCTGGAATGTGCTTGGAAAATCTCCCACCAGTAGTGGGTGATATGGCTGAGCTCCTTGATGGCCTCCTTGACTGTATGCATAGCAAGAACCTACAAACCTAACATGGGTACCATAGCTGGTCCATACATTGGGTTTCTACCACCATCAGTAAGCATCACACAATAAAAAGCCTTCTACTTCTCTTCCTACAATCTCTAACCAAGCTAGCCATTCTGCACAGAAGTCAGGGTGTACCTGGATTTATGCAGAAGATGGAATTTACCAGACTACGACTCTTTAATAACATTAAACAGCAAGTCATATCTTTGGAGCACCTACTGTAAATAAATAATCATACTTATTTTTTGTTAAGAATTTCATTTCACTTCCCTATTATTTTGTTTCTGAAACCACCTGCACTAAAACCAAATGTGAGTTCCTAACAAGTTCATGTCTCTGTTTGATACTATCTCTTTAGATATTGTCATCAATAATTCATGATGTTAGCTTTTCCGTTACTCTTATGACAAGGTATGGTATAATAACAACAACTGAAAGTGACTCCAAGTATTGCATAAATTACAAAGGTATGTGAATCAAAGGGAATATCTGATGAAAACTGCATTTTATTTTTGCAATTTAAAACAACATTAAGCCTGGCAAAAAGCAATGCACAGCAGATACACACTGCATTCTTAAGTGTATCAAACTAATATTTAGATGTTATCAAACTATTAGTATCTCTTTCAGAAGCATTTTGCAAATCCCTGTTATGAAAAAAATGAAAATTACATCATCATAAAACTGCTCAGGAATAAAGGTAAGTTGATAAAAAAAGAGTGTGTGTGAACACTTTAGTGCACATGTGGGAGTTTGCATGTCAACGTGGTCTAATAGCTACAGCAATAACTAAAAAATAACATTTGTTAAATCCAGCTAGCTAGTGTCTTACTATGTGACCCTATAAATTAAGATTTAGTTTTTTTTTTTTTTTTTTTTTGTTTTTTAAGCCTCAAAAGCAGCCATAGCTTTTTCAGTTGAGGCATGCACTGGTAAATTACCCATGACAATATTATTTCAGAGCAGAACATTACCAGAGTGGTTGGATTTCTGTTTACACTACCAGTAATATGTTTAACAACAAACTTGATCTCCTAGCAGATGCAGCACTGTACTTCGGTGGTAGCTGCTGCCTCTTACGCAAAGGTCTAGTGTTCAGTTCTTGCTTCTCTATACTATCTGTACAGAGAAGTCAGCATATTCTCCCCATCAACGGACAGGCTCTCTCCAACAATTCCAGTTTCCTTACACATCCCAAACAAAAGAAGGAAAATACTGAAGACTTGTAAGAAATCCCTGGCTCCCTACCTCATGACCACTATGAAACATACCAGTAAAAGTAAGAGCACTACTGGAAAATGTAAAGCAGAGCATGAACTTAATTCTGGTATATAGTGCAGAGGACTAACATTATGTTAATAAGTTACTTCTTGTGGTACAGAGTTCGATTTCTTCAGCCTTCATTTCCCTTGTGTGTGACCTTAAACAAAACACTTAATCACAGTGTGCTTTGGAACAATTTGAAAATTTGGGATAGGCTTATAAATGGTCTCCTAGACTGCATGACTAGTAATGATATTACAACCCTATAAGGTTGCTACAGACACCAAAGGAAACAACAAATCTATTTTCAGTTATGTCAGGAAACTAAGGAATAATTAAGCAATAACCCATGCCTGGGTGTGGGTAATGCTGGATTTACCCATGGTTGGTGTGGTTTGGTCACGAGGGCGAAGCCTGTGTGGCCAAACAAAGACAACCGTGGGTAAATCCAGCATTACCCACACCCAGAAGTGGGTTATTGCTATTATACAATGACATTATTTAAGAAAAAAAAAATACTTACTTTTCTTAAATAATGGGCATTGTATAATGCCTTCGTACTGCCTTTCCGCAGCTGTCTGGTATTCTGCGGCGGTTCTGATGTACTGCGCATGCGTATGCCTACGCAGCACATCAGAACTGTGTGTGGAAGCAAGGGAGAAAGCAAGATCTCCATTGCTTTTTAAAGTGTCTCGCTATGTTAAAGGGGTTTAACATAGCGAGATAGCTTTAAAAAAAGCAACGGGCGACCGGACATTTTTCCATTAGTATAAGTCTGATTTACAATGGGCACGCTGACCAATCAGCGTGCACGTTTTGGAATATTAATGGGGGAGGGTCATTGTATAATGCTCAATAATGCACTGAGCTCATCTATAACAATATCACACAATATAGCTGATATATTAGCTGACAAGTTTGTGCCAACTTTACCCACCTACCCACAAGGCTGTATTCACTATCCCTGAAAATTTTGTTTTACCTGAAATCAACTTGGAACAGATCTTAGAATTCCAGTCAAAGGCTAAAACTAATGTTTCTATGTGATCAAATAGTGTACCAGGCTGCATTGTCATCAGTGCAGGGTATGCATTACCCAAGCTTGTGCTGTTCAACCTTAGTCTCTCAACAGGGTTTATTTCCAATTCTTGGAGAAGAGCAACAGTGATTCATGTACACTAGAATGGCTCCTTTGCAGATCCAGATAACTATAGGTCCATCAGCAAAACTGGTCTTATATGCAAAGCCACTGAACATATCATAGCACAACTCATTTTGCAGACATAGGCAACTTAACTGATCTAGACCCCACTCAGGCAGGTCCTGTCTCCTGAACCTAGGACACTACAGGCTGAGGACTGTGGTCACTCTGTGCATCCAGCTTACCTTGACCTGACTAAGGCTTTTGGCACTATCGCTATGCTGGTATTACTGAAACGTTAGACAAACAAAATGTAAGCCTCTACACTATCTGATGAAGTGTAAACTGGCTATCCAACAGATTCCCCAAATAGTGAAAGCTGCTGGCACCTCCTCCTCTGAATGTAAAATTTTAATTACTGGGGTTACACAGAGATCAGTGCTTGGCCCTCTCCTGTTTGGCATTTATTTTGCAGATACCCAAGCCAATACTCCTAAAGTGTGGTCAGCCAAGTTTGCAATGACTGCAAGCTGGGCACAGCTAACCACTTATCCACTGATAAACTGCTCCAACTAGGACTGGAATATGTACACACTTGGTGTAATGAAAATGGTCTCAAGCTTAAAGCAAAAAAAAAAAAAAGTGCAGCATAGCAGAGGTTAGAAAAAAGCTACTCACACCTCAAATGGTAGAACAAACACATACAGACATAACAGATCTAAGCACTTATGCGGAAAATCTTATCTCATTCTATCATCATGTTTCCAACATTCTCACAAAATTCTTGTATCTGGCTTTATCAGACCCAGAATCAAATATAATGCCCCCTTTGGCATGTACAAATCCAACCATATCACTCAAATGGAAAGGCCCCAAGGATTTTTAACCAAAAATTAAAAGCCATACATCCGTCAGCTACCCAAACAGATTATCATGACTCTCCTTATACTCAATTACACAATAGCCTACCCATTGCCATGAAAGACCCAATACTATTTGAACTCCTATTTCTTTGCAAAACCGTAGTTTTACCAACAATCATACCACGGACCTAAATTTACACCAAACAATAAACAAGACTTGTTGGAGGGCTAGGTTCCTAAATCAACATATTCCCAGCCTATGGAATAAGTTAGCAATACAACTCAAGTAAGGTACTATTTTGTCTGCTTTAATGCTAGTCTTAATGACAGGATAGACAGACACAAATTAAGACCAAGGTTATCACGCATGGGCCTGCTTGGTTTGGGCAGTGACCACTACTAAGTGCCCACAAAGGGTGGCATGAGCATTTTAAGTCTGTCTACTTAAAGGAGTATATGGTTAGGCATCTTAAGGTCTCTGTGATCACTTGCCTAGTATTGTTCTGCATTCTTGTATTCCCAGCATTTCAAGCTTCCTCATCTGCTTTGCTTTCACTGCACAGGTTTCTGTCTCACAGCGATGTGCTGGTTGTAGTGCTGTTCTGTCCACCTAACTTTTCAGCTTCTTTCCATTCTATTGTCGCACACTACCCTTGATACTCTGTATCAGGTGACTACAGCTCTTTTGATTCTAGCTGTGACTTCCTCATTTAGACTTCCCTTCTGCTCAACCACTCTTCCCAGATAACTGATGCTGTTAACCTGCTCCGCTATTTCCCTTATATCTCAATTTCTAGCTCCTTCTGATTTACCCCTTTGTTGCATTGCCTTGCCTCTATTCGGTTTCAATCCATCTATCTTCAGCTTTGCATTCCCGTCCTCTATCATTTGCTGACATTCCTGATCAGAGTCTGTCTGCAATGCCACATCATCAGCATACAGCAGCTATGTTGATCTGTCCTCTCCAGTCTGTTTAATAACGTAATCCATCAGCACTGCAAACAGCAATGGACTCAGAGATGAATCTGGATGCACACCCAGTTCCAATGGGTACCTCTCTATGAGTCGAAACAATAGCTTGTACTAATTTTATCAATGTTTCTTGGACTTCAGATCACTGCAGGACTGTTCAGATCTGCTTTCTGACACCTTATCATATGCTTTTAAGTCTAGGAATGTCCAAACTGTCTCTTTCCTCATCTCCAACTTCTTCTCCACTACTTGTCTCACTGCAAATATCAGGTCAATTGTGCTGCAACCTGATCTGAATCTCAACTGCTCATCTCACACCCTACATGGAGCAGTTGAAGGTATCAATAACGCTCTCCAGCATTTTCATGCAGTGAATAAGGAGTTTGATACTTCTGTATGCTCACATTTGTGAATATCCCCTTCTTCTATGCTTATTCGTATCTTCTGGAATATGCTTTTCTATCCATACTGAGATGAGTAGCATCAAGAGGCATTTCTCCCCTAGGTAACGCATCATCTTGAGCTCATATCTAACCTTACTACATCTGAGCCTGCTACTTTCCATGACTTCATGTTCCTTGGTGTTATTCGTCTAGGATGGGATTTTATTCTTCCTCCCTTTCATCATATGCTTTTAACAGGGCAATACAACTTCTGCGGGGTTTTCTTTACTCAAAGGTCACTGGAAGTAATACTTCCATCTTCCTTTGATGTCCTCTAACCTGGTGAGCAGATTGTAACTGGCATCCCTTATTAATGGTGTCTGATGACTATTTCTTTATCCTTCTGTCTTTTCTTTGCAACATAAAGTTTCATTGTACCATCTGCTAATTCACTTTCCAGAAGTTGGTAGACTTTCTCAAACACTATGGATACTGACAATGTCTGCATTCTACTGTTTAGAACAAATTATTACATAATATGACAAAGAGCAGACTACATCAGTAGAAACATTTACTGCTTGCCTTTTGAAAATGGCACCAACTGATTCCCAAACTCAAGAAACAAATCCAACACAGGATTGTTATAAAAATGGCTGAATTAACAGCAAACTAATAGGAGTTTAAGAGTGATTTTTTTTCCATGCCAGCTGATGTCTTCTTTCAGAATAGCTCAAAGTTCACATAAAGCTGTAAGTGTGTGGCACAGGAGAGCATCAGATGTTGAGGAATCTCTGAGGCAGGTAATATTTTTCAGGACATTGTTAGAGTTATGTCATAAATTAAGTTCAAACAAAAAGCATCTTTTCACTATAAAAATGCTGGAAAAACATCCTCACTAACACATTAACTAATATTAATCTTAAAATACCAAATAAACAAATGCATTCCAACCAACATAAACTTCTGCATGGGTTATACTTCTGTTGGTACATTACACACTTGCATTTCATAAGGCCTACAGCAATTAATTCTTAGCAGTGGTAAAGCTAACCAAAAGCTATACTCTTCTCCTCTCTCAAAAATTCTCGAGAAAACCATCCACTCTCAGCTAATACCCTACCTAACCCAGCACAAACTCCTCTCTCCCACCCAGCACGGCTTCCGCCCCGGCCACAGCACCATGACAGCCCTCCTCTCCTTCCTTGAAACAATCAACCTAGCACGTGACAATGGCAAATACATATCTTCTCTATTTCTTGACCTCTCAAAGGCATTCGACACAATCTCCCATTCCCTACTCCTCTCCCAGCTCTCACACTTGCACCTATCTCCCTCAGCCCTAGCCTGATTCTCCAGCTACCTTTCCATGTGCCAACAGGCTGTACAATGGAAAGAATCAACCTCCCCTTTCTTACCTACACCCACAGGAGTTCCTCAAGGATCAGTACTGGGCCAACTCCTCTTTAACTTATTCATCAACAATTTCCACCCTTCCATCCCTGACACCTCAGTCATCCAATATGCTGATGACTCTACCATCATCTGCTCAGCCTCCTGCCCCTTCAAACTTCTATTTAATACCCAAATCGCCTTCTCCAAAACAGAATCATGGATGCAGTCTCATCATCTAGCCCTAAATGCCAACAAAACAAAAGTAATCATTCCTAGTACCAAGCTACTTGGCATTACTATTGATGAAAACCTAAAATTCGATTCCCACATCCTCTCTGCAATCAAAAAAAAAAACAGAAAATTGGTCTCCTCTACAGACATAACTGCTACCTAACTCCCTCCTCCCGTCAAACCCTTGCATCAACCTTCCTTCTCCCCTCTCTCTTGTATGGTGCTCCCCTATTCTCCAACCTACAACTTGGCCTCAGTTCCAAACTCAAAGCTTGTTACAATAAAATCTGCAAATTTGCAACCAATTCTAAGAACTCCTCCCATCACTGCCACTCCCTTCACACCCTGAACTGGCTTGAACTCCACAACCACCTAAAATACCTACAACTTACAACAGCCCACAAACTCATCTTTAAACCAGCAGAATGCCCCTCTCTTTCCAAATCTCTAACACCCTACACACCTGGATGCACCCTGAGATCCAAAGGCCAAAACCTCTTACATGTACACAAACCCCTACACCCACCTGGCCAACTATTGCTATCCCACATCATAGCCAAACTGTGTAACGCTCTCCCCACACCACTGCGTAACATATAAAACCATAACAACTACAAATCCATGCTTCTCTCCCATCTCCCCTGCAAATGGAAATGTCCTTCACATGCTCCCACCTAAAACACCCATACCACTAACTACACTCCTAAATCATTTTTTTTGCAAAAATTAACAATATGTCATAGGTCTTTCTCTTTACATCTTTCCAAATTATTCTTTATATTATACATTCTTATTATTATTATACATCTTTCCTATTTCTTTTGCATGCCCCCCTCTAGCCTGCCTTACACATATTCTCAAACTGACACCCTCTTAATTGCTAAGCAGTGTATATATTAATGTAAAACTGTTATTTCCTGTACATAATAATTTTGACATAAGATACTCACATTATCTATTACTAATGTGGCAACTTTCTGTATTTTTGCCGTTTCCAAGTTTTACAAAACTCTGTACTTGTATTTTGTAATGTTGCAAATGTCTGTATCTTAAAAAAGTTATATTTGTAATGTTCCAAATCTCTGATTTTATACTATGTATCGGAGCTTTTCTCCTCGGGTCTCCATTGAAAATGGGCCACAAGCCCAGCTGGACTAACCCGGTTAACAAACGTCAATAAATAAATAAATGAATGAATAAATGATGGTGTAGGACTGCTGATACAGCAGTCTATTGGGATGGAATGAACAACAAACAAACAAACAAAACAATGAATATGATTAATGTGGAAATACAGAAGCATTCACTTACCTTCATTATTAAAGTTCAAGTAAAGGAATGGTGCACATAAGGAGTCCAGACCTAAAAGAATGGAGACAGAGTAAAAAAAAAAATATCTGAAACATAAGGTTCATTCTTCTGTTATCATATTAGTGGCAAGTGATAAGATGGTATAGTCGAAATATAGAACATAACACTACTCCCCCCACCTGCACACACACACACACACACACACACTCACACACACACACACACACACACACACAAAAGCTTAACAACTTTGCAAATTTTAAATATCTCAAAACTGAAGGAAATGGTAGACAGATAGCTAGCCAAATTATGCAGACCACAATAAAAAGCTGTTAGACAACAGGCTATTTCAATAACATCACCAAGAAAGCCATCTTTGAAGTACAGTCACACCAACAAATCAAGGAATGTTTTCTGTCATCTTGTTATTTGACACAATACAGTCATGCAGCCGTTTCAAATGGGTGAACTCCAAAAACTGTGTAATCAACAACTAAAGAAAGCGGTGTCATCTATGCAGTCCTGAGGTTGACAAAAGAAATGTGATATGAACAAAGATAAATAATGCAAACATATTAGTTTTCTGTGAGCTTCTGTCTTTGGAATTGTTTCATTAAAAAAAAAATATTACAACAGCCACAGTCATGTATGTATATGTTCATTTACTTATTTACTCACCTAAGGTGGTATTTATACTACTAGGGAAAATTTGGCCAGTGCATTGGGGAACTTCCCTTAATCATCACTGTTGTGAGTGGGACCCATTTTGGAGGTCCACCTCCTGTTTCCATTCCTGGTGCAGAGGTGGCCTAGAGAAAAAGGAAGGCAGATATAGAGTGAAGGAGATGATGGAGTGGTGAAAGAAGTGGAGTAAGAAAGCAAATATCAAGACTGGAGAACATGTGCAAGATTCTGAGGAAATGTTTCAAAGAAATCTGTTTGATGAGATGAGTCAGCAAATGGTGAATTTATAATTACAACCCTCCAGGCGGAAGAGTTGCGGGATGATTTACTAAAAGAAATGGTAGTGCAGAGTGAGCTTAAAAATAAAGGATATGTTTCCTGGGAGGACATTATGGAGAAAATACAAAAGTAGGATGCAGAGACAATCCTGAAGTATAGTGATGAGATGGAAAAGAAACTATATGCAGAAAACGTAAAGAAGGCAAAGTGCAGTAGCAGAAAAGAAGGCAGGAGAAAATGAAAAATGGAAGAACATGGTAAGGATTCAATGTAATGAAGACAAAGAAATGGACAGGTATGAAGTGCGGGACAATTAAATAACTCCCTTGGGTTAAACACATACAAGGTAAGAGCATTTATTCTTATTAACAAACATTTTGTGACATTATATTTCAGACCGTTTTCTCAATGGAAATTTTTCTTGGAGAATATAAAACAAATAAAGACTGCAACCCATGGAATCTTTACCTGATAAAAGCATTTAACAGGGAAACAAAAAAGAAAATTCATGTACAACTTCCAACAGAGGTAGAAAGAGAGACATTTGAAAACTTTATGTAGAGCAGTACTGAAAAGGTTTATGACAAAAAGGGTTTGTGGACTGCTGGCTGGGATTGTAATACTGTGTTAAAAATAAAAAGAGAAAAGATTATACATGTACCAAGCATGATAAATGAGGAGGAGACTAAGGATGTCATAAAATACTGCGGACAACCCAAAGCAATTTTTTTGTGAAAACAAATGGTAACTAATTGTGACATAAGCAAATGTTATATTTGTGGGGAAATGGGACATGATGCAAAAACTGTAAATTGAAATGTTAGAAATGTAACAAAAATGGACATTTATGAATGGATTTCAAAAATGAAAATAAGGGCAAGGAAAAAGAAAGAGAAGTAAATGAACAAAGAGAATATTTTTGTAGTAGTAGAAATATAAGAAAAACTGGATGAGAAAAAAATAATAAAGAAGACAAAGAAGAAGGTTCTGAAATAACTGATGAAGAAGATATAAATTGTGTGGTAGAAAAAGAAAAAAATCTGTTGGTAAAAGTGTAAAAGACAGAAAAAGAAATTTTGAAGGGATAAGTACAAAAGAAGAAAAGAAGGGAAATGGATGAGAAAGAATACATACAACTAATGATTGGGGGAAGGTATAATGGTTAAGGTGTTTGACTCACAGACACAAGGTACAGAGTTTGATTCTCACCTTTGGGAGGAAAATTACCTAGTCTTAAAATGGCCCATTAAGAAAGTGAGCCTAGTAATTAGCTACAAACTTAAAAAAATGAATTTAAGGAAAAATGAAATTTTTAGAGTGCTTTCTGTAAATGTGAATAGTATTATGAATATAGTAAGAAGAATAGAGATTTTGGAGTGGTATAATACATTTGATGCAGATGTGATTATATTAGAACACACGAGATTTTTAACAAAGAAAGAAAGATTACAAACGGAGAAACTATGGGGAGGAAAGATAATCTGGAATATGGGAAAAGAGAGATATTCTGGAATAGCCATATTCTGCAGAAATACAGTAAAGATATTAGCTGGAACTTTAGCAAAAATGGAAAGATTAACCACTTTAGATTTAAAATGGAAAGAACAAGTACATAGGATTATAACATTATATGCTTATACTAATTTTAAAGAAAGCGAATGTTTGTTTAATCAGATTTTAGACTATGTAGTGATAAATACGAATATTGCAATAACAGAATACTTTAATTGTGATTTAAGGGGCAAGTGTAAAAAGAAAGGAAGGAAATGATATAAGGAAAATATTAGAAGTTATAAGATGTTGGCAAGGATTCACGAAGCCTCCGTGTAAGAGTTATAACTCTTACACGGAGACTGCAGTTAAACGGAGTGATGTCAGCATGCTCTGCATATTCATGAGAGCATGCTGAATCACACCTAAGGCTAACATGGTCCATGTAAGACAATAGGGGGCGTGTCCGTAGGCCGAGCCCTGCAAGCGGACACGCCCCCAGATGAGTAAAAGTGCCCAAAGTAAACACCCATGACAGAGTCCATGGAAATGTGAATAAACACAACACAACACATGCCCCCACAGACTACGAACATAAAATGTACAAATGAACATCTTATAATTTTTTTTTTAAATTGTAAAGATGTTTGCCCGTGAGTGCGCTCGTTTGCGCGGGCATGCCCGTAGCGTAGCCACAGTTAGCAGTCAGTGGGAAAGCATATAAGAACTAAATATGCAAAGTAAGCCAAGAAGCAATAGCGTAGCAGTAGAGACGTCGGCTGAAGAGCAGGCATCCATGGTTCGAGCCCCACAACATCAATTTTTTTTTTTAGTAAAATAAGCACGAAACAAGTCCCTGACAAATATGTACACATATAAAATCACAATTTATGTAAAATGTAATGAAATAGTCCATTTATTTTGAAGAAATGTGAGGTAACAAAACAACAGAAAATGCCAGATGTGCTTATAGCTGAGCTACAGTTTAACAAGGTGAGTGCATCTGCCCGTAGCTGAGCAGTGGTTTAACAGGTGCAAAATGAGTGCCCGTAGTTGAGCAGTGGTTTAACAGGTGCAAAATGAGTGCCCATAGCTGAGCAGTGGTTTCACACGCTGAAACTGTGTGACCCTAGCTGAGCTGAGCGTAATATGCGTGCTGACAGCCAAATGAGGCATGAACCAGCGCACCCCGTTTGCGCGAAGCTGCGCACCGCGCTAACAAGCTAACCGACGGGCAACACTGAGCAAGCTGTAACAAAACTGCCTTTACACAGACACACCCCCTAGCCTGTCTAGACAGTCATAAAATATAAAAAGCAGTGGCCAGGTTCGAACCCAGGATACCATGCACCATAGTCAAGGTACTGAACCACTAAGCCATGACAGCTGTACTCAGAAATGCAGTAATAGCAAATATATAGGAATGAATAGAAAGTGGAGCATGACAAAGCAGGTTTTGTGAAGTGGATACAATTCCAAAATGGCCAATCACAGATAAGTGCGGGAAAAACGGTATATATAAGCCCCATAGGCGGGAATACACAGCATAAACGATTGTAGAACTGACTTGCAGCCAGAATGTCAGGTGTAGGTGAGGGTAGTTGCTTTCGAGCACAGTGGTGGGGCGTTGAGGAGTCCAGATACATGGTCTGGCTCCTAGTCCACAATCATGAGGCCCAACTCATGCAGGGCCAGGTCCTGTGGGGAGCATATAGGGCTGAGGCGTGGGACCGGTTGGCTCATGATCTCACCAGTGCCACAGGGATTCCAAGGACTGGTGAGCAGGTCCGTCACCACCATGCGGACCTGAAGAGACGCAAGCAGGACCAATTGAACCTTTGGATACAGGAGGCCCGGCAAATGCCCAACGCCCCACTACTGAGTAAGTTACATTTAATTATGTATGTAAGAAATTAAATTAGCTGATATTATGGAGATGTGTATTCCAATATTACTTCATTTATATTACAGCAGCAGGTGTCCGTTCTGCAAACCGCAGAGCCTATGGCGATAGGCTGGTGCGGTTGCACCACCAGGCAGGTCAGTAATCCACTCCCAGTAACTGTAAAGAAATATCAAAGTATGACAGTTAGCAAAAGAATGCAGTGTAGTCACTAAGTAATAAAATGTGCAAGTAACAGTGTAAAAGTGTTTGCAAGTATTGCTTGATTACAAAAGTGTGTTGCAGTCTGTAATCCAAACAGAAAATGAAAATGTCTGAAATAAAGTCTGAAATAAAGATGCCCCACCTGTAATATAATAGTACACAACCTGCAGCAGGCTGAAAAGTACAGCTGCAGAAGATGAGCAAATCACATGTGTGAAATATATCCCTGTTGAAATACTGAAACATGACAGAAGTGAGACTGCTGGAAAGGATTGTAATAACTACAGGTAAAACATGTCAATAAAGCCTAGAAGTAAGTACCATCCTGAATAGTAAAATGAAAACAAGTGAGAGAGTGTGAGAAAGAGTTATGAATCCACCAATAAAGTAGTAATAACCCCTGAATAAAGTATACTGCAGTCAGTACAGAATGAAATGAATGTGACAAGTAGAACCAAACTGCGAAATGTGTCCAAAGTGTTGCTGCAGCTGAAATGTGTATCCCAAAATCTGGATATGTTGCTCTCAGTCTGCAATATGCAGATAGTATGATTGTCTGAAATATCAAACATCCACAGTTGTCTATAGCTATATAAAGCAAATATAGCAGGATGATGTAGCTGAACAAAGCCAGATATGAACGTGTATGAATAACAATAAAATGTATATTGATGTAGCAGTAACAGTTCTATCACCAAATTGAAGTAGTTATCATACAGGAAACTGTAGTTAGAACAGTAGTGTGTATATATCTGTAACTATTAGAAATGTACAGCATATGTATTGGTATTCGAAGGTGTTAATAATATTTTCTTCACCCCACCCTATAACCACATATAATCCATTCCACGTGAAATTGGTATGTGCAATCACAATTAACAACCCTGGACATTTGTCCGGTTGGGTCATAAATATTTGTATGTCCGTTGATGCATCTGCCCTGTTCATACATCCAAACCTGATGGCCTGTTGCCATCAATCAACCCTGCATGTTGTTGGACTGTGTATTGCTGTTCAAATTATGCATGTGTTATGCTCGCTGTTCAATGGTGTGAATATCTGGGTGTTTGGTTAATGGGAATACTAATGCATGCTGTTACAACTAATTGTGAATGGTATTGTATGTTACTAACCCAAACTGCCATGACATAATGCAAAACATAAGACGACAGGGAAGGCGGGTTCCAGCGGACCCACCTCTCCCACCTCTGCTGGCG
Source organism: Protopterus annectens (assembly GCF_019279795.1). Classification (NCBI taxonomy): domain Eukaryota; kingdom Metazoa; phylum Chordata; order Ceratodontiformes; family Protopteridae; genus Protopterus; species Protopterus annectens. The sequence goes on along the minus strand of NC_056728.1, from coordinate 1,102,423,351 downwards.
AGTGCACCTGGCACTAGTGCCCAGTCTGGACCCTCCTCCGGTGGCCCTGTGCCACCTGTGGGTGGAAGCGCTGCAGGGGATGGGGCCCGTCCCCCCTCTGCAAGCGTGGCCAGAGGAGAACCACCACTCACCCTCTGTAGCGTCCGGACTGTGGTGCGTAGGGAGATCCAGGACTCTGTTCTTGGGCCCCTACGCCAGCTTGAGGCACAGGAGGCACAACTTACGGGCATGCCTGTTGCCCAGCCTACACAGCCCCCAGCACAGCCCTGTCCTGGGCAGTGAAGGAACAGTGGCAACTGCCCATGGGTGGGGATATCAGTTCCACTGTTGCCATCTGTGGGCTCATGGGCTCTGGATATCCAAACCTCCGTCCCCGTCAATTGTGTAACCCCCCCACACGTGTCATACACCGCCCCTGTATGATTCTTGTTTTTCTTGTTTGTTGACCTACCCAACCTACCTCCCCAACTATACCGACTTCCTTCACCTGACATACCACTCTCACCTGAAAAAAAAAAAAAGGGGCATTCTGTACCCACAAAAAAATTACGCCCCATACATAGCTGCCCATTCCGCACATATGTCTGCCGGACATGGAAACTATCAATTACAATTGGCTGTACAACAAGTATTATTGTTGTCCTTACACCTCTCTCAGGGGTGGAAGGTATCAAATGTCACACCAAATTACAAACATATGCACAGATGTTGCTGATGAAGAAATGGGCAGCTATGGGCCTTACCTACATCCCTCCTGCAAAACCCAAGCTTGTTTCCCTACTGTCTTACCCTCTTTGTGACCCCTTTTTCACCACTTTCCTGTCTCCCCATTTTCTTTTCTTTCAAAGAAAATAGCGCGGGTGTGCGCAAGAGTAAGCACGTTTAAGCGGTTGTAAGCAGGTGTGCGCAAAGCTGAACACCAGTGCGCATGCGTGAGCTCTGCACAAACCAGCGCTAACCCGGTTACAACTGCTTAAAAGTGCCTTAGGCACTCTGATTGACAGGTCCTGTAGTCAGTTCAAAAGCAAAATAAAATCCCACTGTCAGTCCCGAACCCAGGACCTTGGAAACAGTAGTCTGCATGACTTACCACTAAGCCATGACTGTTATACAAGAACATTGTGCTAAAATAAATATATCATGTAATAGCAGGAATGAATGTAAAGGGAATATAGGATGTGTAGTACACAAAGCATGTCATTTAGAATTACTGTCAAAAACAGTGGATTTCCATAATAGTAGTGTGTGAACAGAAACAGCTATGCTAGTTGGTAGCTAGTAGGTAATAATGTCACTGTAGCACCTTGCAAGCCACACACATACTCACAGCAGGATAATCACTGCCCATACCCCACAACCTCTTACAGGAACACAGCCGGACCAAGTAATAAAATATGTGGAGCAAAGGGCCAAAACCAGGGACACATTACAAATAATGTTACAACAAACTTAGACAGTTCAGAGAGTAACAGGTTCTACATTTTGTGGGATGTTTGGAAGGGTATGAAGTCTGAAACTTGAATGTTTGTCACTATATTCTGACTTGAGCCCAGAGAGATTTGCTAGAAAAATCTGTGCATGAGATATTGACCAAAATATGAGGCAGAAATGTGGACAACCTGCAAATATTTGTACACACGAGAGGTCTGACACCACCATATTTGAATAGTTAAGAGCCTAGACATAGCAACAGTGAATGAGTTACAGGGATGCCCCAAAGACTCCATGTGAAATGTACAAACAGTAGGCAGAAAGGTGTTACAACACATGCAATGGTAACTATGGAGTCCTGAAAGTATGCACCACTTGCATGGCAGAAAAAGTGTAGTAATACATATGCTCATGCTATCCCACAGTCACAACTGCAGCATACCAGACAATTTAATGGGTGTACCCCAGTGATATGTACCATTCCATGAGGCAGATAACAGATGCACCTGAGAGTCTCTGGGGCCTGCTCAGCAGCATACTCAAATACCCTAATAGATGTCAAGGCCCACACCATGGCCAGACCACACTGCATGCTGTAACACCGTAGCAGATATAGCAAGCATTCCAAGGTGTGAATGTACATGGAAAATAGGAAAGCCACAGCAGCACACTACTGTCAGGACACCTAGCAGGCATACAAGTAGTGACTGTAAAGGGCAAATATTGAAGCCATAGCAACAAAGTGCAAGCAAAAGTGCAAGGAAAGCACACACACACACATTAACAGTAGTAGTAGTCGTAGGTGTCAGTGTACATACACAGTTAGTACAGGAAACTGGAGAAATGAATGGAGGAATGTTAATCTACAACACAGCTGGAAATATGAGAGAGATACCAACCTTTACACTCACAGAACATTGTCCACAGCATACCAGCATGGTCCCTGCCCTTAAAATCTGAAAGGGCTACGCCTATCTCACATACCTTTTTATAGCACTGTTCTGAAATCACAGTGAGAACTGCAATCAATACACAACTGGCTGCATGCAATTAGCAAATGCTGGCTAACAATTGGTGCAGAGGCCATCACATGGACATATGCAGATACCTACAAAAGTATGCTGTACTCCCAGTCCACACATGCAATACTTTCATTGCAACCTGAGGAGGAAGTGAGAGACAGACAGAGAGAGAGAGAGACAGAGACAGAGACAGAGAAAAACGAAATTAAACATACACAAACAAAACTGTTCAGCAACAGCCACCTGAAAGCTGACAACTGGCAAGTGGAGCAGCAAGACACAAAACCAGACGGCAACACAAGCAGCTGTGACAAACACAGGTAATGTAAAGTAATACTATAAAAGTCTACATACTGTGAACCCTCCATATGTGTCATTGGTCTGTATCCATATGTATATGAAGATGTGCAAACGGCAGGGGACATACAGCAACTATCAGTGAAGGCTGTACATACATTTGTATGTGAAAGCATCTATGTGCACATATCAATGTAGGTTGAATGTAGGTTGTAGTGCAATGTACAAAGTAGGTTTCACAGTTATGTATGTTTAGCAGTATGTTAGTGTGTGTATACAGTATGGTAGACAAACATGTTGATATACCTGTCTATCATATGGATACGTATGTATGTCAAAATATGTATGTATGTATGTGTATATATATATATATATATATATATATATATATATATATATATATATATATAATATGCATATATTTATACATACATAGAGAGAGATGTAGGAATACATAGACAGATGTAGATAGATAGAATATGTACAAACATATATATGTAATACACACATACAGATATAGATATATGTAGATACATATACATAGACAGACTGATCTGACTATCTACAGGTATGACTGTATATGACAACCTCAACACCCCCTGTCCCACCCCCTCTGTCACTCTCACCCCCTCTGTGTCACACCCCCCCCTCCCCATATCTACAGCAATATATGTACATCAATATATATGTGTATATGTATACAGACATATATATATATATATATATATATATATATATACATATAGATATATCTATATACATATATATATATATATATATATATATATAGAGAGAGAGAGAGAGAGAGATGTATATATATTCTGAGTGAGGCACATGTGTACAGATGTATTGCAACAGGTGCCTGGTGACAAAGGCATGGAGTGAACACCGGTGTCAAAACTGGAGTACCATACCCCATTTCAAATCACCTACACCAGTAACCACCAGATATGTGATTGGCTGCCCACCACTGCATGTGTCAGGGGTGAACAGGGTCATAAATGTGTACAATAGTCCCCCCAATGATATTCACAGTGGCACACTATTCCTGGAATACCTGCACATGGTATGTATCAGCAGACATGGTGTGTCAGCTATGGACATGTAGGTCAGTGTACCCCTCCACACCACATAATGGCTGCCATGGTATGTACCTCACATGACAGCTACAGATATGGAGAAGGACACAGTGACATAAACAACACTGTGACAATGCACTCAAACACATTACCAATGCACAGTGACTGACAACACCACAGAGTACACACATACTACCCACATAGAGGTTACCACTCCTGGATTTACATACGTAAGTCACACCCATGACAGATGTCCAACAACCATAGTAACACCTCACACCATCCACAACCTAAATGACTGCTGTGTGTCGTCCATGCCACTGCAATAGAGAGCACTGTGGAGGTAACGGTTCCTACCCACAGATAAGACATACCCTGCAATAAACCACACAGTGTTAAGAAGCAAGACTCCCCATGAGTACGTCACACATACCCCTGCTGAATGTTAGTCAGATAAGTAATACGCCATATGAGTCACCCTGTGTAACTGTGTGACAGCAGCAGGTACCATCACACCACATGTGTCACAATGGTCAGGGTAGCAGAACAGTATGCTGCTGTAGTCCCAGGGGCAATAGCATATTGTATAGTATTGTATTGTAATGTATTGTATTGTGTTGTGTTGTATTGTACTGGTATGTTGAGGTGCCTCCTTCGTGGAGTGGAACCACTGCTGCTGTGCGCCAGTGTACAGGTACATATCCTGTAGTCAGGCTAGTGTTACATAGCACTTCTATATGTGTGTTTAGCTCCTGTCAGAGTTCATGTAGCATGTAACCGGGGATACCATCAGGTCCCAGTCATGTTGTGTATTCTGCTTTCCTGAGGGCGGCTCTCACCTGGACATCTGTGATGACAGGGAGGTTACAGTCAGCTGGGATAACTATGTCATATTTTGGGGGAGAGGGAGGGGTGACACTTGCACTGAACCTGTCTGCCACAATGTTGTCAATATCTGTGGTTTCAGTGAATTATTTGTTGTTGTGTACTAACTATGAGCATAGAGGAGGGATTCTGACCAGGTTGCTAACATAACTGAAGAAGGCCTTCTGGTTATCTGTAGTGTCCCTCTTGATTTCCCTCTCAAAGTTGCCCATGGATGTTTGTATGAGGGAAAATAGATCCTTACTAGTTCTGCTCAGACATGCCTTCCCTTTATGGAATTATGCTCTGTCTTGCAGTAGCTTCCATCTTTTGTAATACAATCTGTCTATGGCTGGGGTCCACCAGACAGGATGCTGTCCCTTTGTGGAGAGTGTCTTGGTCATATATGAGATTGCATGATCCATGCATTCTCGGAGATGTCCGTAGAAAGCATTTGTGTAGGGGTCAGCATTGTGGGTTGTGTCTTCCACTGGCCTAGTGGGCTGAAAGGATGCCATGTCACTGTTACAAAGTGTAAAGTTTGCATCTGCAATGTTATTCACTATAGTCGTTTGTGCTGGTGGTGGAGGTGGGATATGTATATCCAGGGCAATTAGTTTGTGGTCAGCTCACAGTAGTTGATGATGTAGGCCATACAGTACCTAGATACAAACCCCCAGAGTGAGGAGGTGCTCTGGACCTGAATCAGTGTTCTGACTGCTGGGGTTTGGTAGTATTTCGTATGGAGTATGCCAGGTACTGTTGCACAGTTGCTGGCTGGGCACTGATACCTGGCCATTTACATGTGTATCCACCAATAGACAGACAGATGCTATATATGTGAGATATGTTGTATCATAACAGTCGAGTAGCATGTGTAGTATGTGTGCCAAATTCTGCTGACATATATTGCTGATATCAGGTTATTTTCTTTTTCAGGTACATGGCTCACCCGTGAAATCCAGCTTACTCCGCAGCTGAGGATGAGGAGATACACCAGAGCCTGGTGCGGGATTATGCAATACTCTTTTCCCACACCAGCCAGAATCAGCAGGAGAGGGCTGCACTGTGGCAAGACCTGGTCCGTCGGGTAAATGACATAGGCATGCATAATAGGACATATGAGCAGGTACGACATCACTGCAGTGATTTAATCAGAAATGTCCGTCAGTGTGCATCGGATATCCACAGGCAACAGGTCGCCACAGGTGGTGGGGTGGCTACACATCCCCCACTCACCAGACTGGAGGGACTACTCATGAGTGTAGTGGCTCCAGTCCGCCAGCAACAACAACAGCAGCAGACATGCATTATGATGGAGGCTGGAGCCACGCAGCAGCAAGACTATTAGCGTGCAGGTAATATGCCATATGTATAGTTGACTGTTGTGTACACTGGTAGTTAATGCATGTGTGAGGTGTGTCCTTGGTTTGTAGCTGTCATCATAGTATTTCATGTGCAAGTGTGATATCCTCAATATTAGCAGCTGACCTGTGAAAGGCGACTGTTGTACTACTGACCTGTATCATACTCAGTAACAATGGCACAGTTGTGCCCACTGACATTAGTTTCCTCACTTCTGCAGGTCCCTCCGGTGTAACAGCAATGCAGCCTATCCATGCTGGTGAGTGTGTATTAACAATACCTGTAATACTCTTGATAGTAATAGTAATATTAGGCTCACTTAGTAGTGCTCTTTGTATGCATGCAGGTGTGTCTGTGTGTTGATATCACGCATACTGAGTAGTGTACAATTGCGTGCAACTGTGTGCATGTGTACATGTGCATGTGTGCACCTGTGCACGTGTGCACGTGTGCATGTGTGCATGTGTGCAATACCTGTAATACTCTTGATAGTAATAGTAATATTAGGCTCACTTAGTAGTGCTTTTTGTATGCATGCAAGTGTGTCTGTGTGTGTGTGTTGATATCACGCATACTGAGTAGTGTACAATTGTGTGCAACTGTGTGCATGTGTACGTGTGCATGTGTGCACCTGTGCATGGGTGCATGTGTGCACGTGTGCATGTGTGCACGTGCGCATGTGTGCATGTGTGCAATACCTGTAATACTCTTGATAGTAATAGTAATATTAGGCTCACTTAGTAGTGCTCTTTGTATGCATGCAGGTGTGTCTGTGTCTTGATATCACGCATACTGAGTAGTGTACAATTGTGTGCAACTGTGTGCATGTGTGCATGTGTACGTGTGCACCTGTGCATGTGTGCACATGTGCATGTGTGCACGTGTGCATGTGTGCACCTGTGCACGTGCGCATGTGTGCACCTGTGCATGTGTGCATGTGCACATGTGTGCATGTGCGCATGTGTGCGTGTCTGGACCTGTGAATGTGTGGATGTGTGCATCACTGGTAATATTGTGTAGACATTGTAAACTGTGTTTTCTGTTTCCCTCCCACAGGTTCTGGTGCTGCTCTGGTGTCATGCAGCAGGGAACCTGAATCAGGTGCCATGGGTACTGATAATGATGACATCTGTGTAATGGCACAAGAAGGTATGCCAGGGTCCATCATTGGTCAGCCGATTGACAGTGCACAGCTGTCAACCCCATCAATGCGCACAGTTATCCTGCCAATACACCCTTTGTCACCAATGTCCCTAAGTGATGGACAGCATACAGTGGGCATTGACCAAGGTAATGTGGTATCTGTGGCACATGCCTCCCCACACAGCAGCCATGGGCATGGCCCTGAGATGGTACCACACAGACAGATGTCCAGGGGTTCTCGTGGGAGCATCGGTGGGCGTACTGCCCCTGTCAGATGTGCCCACAGAGGTCTTACAAGCTCAGCTATGTTTCGGGCTGTCATGCAGGCACAGTCACGTATGGAACAGTACACCAGACAGGGTCTGAGGGAGCTGACAGCATGTCGCACAGCCATAACTGACAGTATGCGTGACATTGCGGCTGCCATCCGTAATTTCACCAATGTCATAGACAGACGTTGTGGGGACATATTAGACCGGTTCCACAACTACATGTCCATGAGCCAGGGCGATGGTGGACGGTTGAGGCGTCGACGTGGGCGTATGCCAGCAACAGCAGCAGCTGGCAGTCATCGCAGACGGCAACAGGGCCGCGGCAGCCCCCATAGTGCCAGCAGCAGCCCCAGCAATGCTGGGTCTGTGATGTCATCAGACTGCCCCAGGAGACCACGTGCACGTGGCTCTGGCCAGGCCCGACAGGGATCTGTGTCCAGTCAATGAACACCTGCTTCTGATGGCAGTACCCAGTCTGGGTTGGTACCCCTGCAAGGCACAGGTACCGTGTCCGTGGCCAGAGATACTGATCTGTATGACCTGGCAGGTACAGTCTGTGGCTGTCCACAAACACCAGTATATGGCAGCCGTGAGGTGGAACTGTGTGCATCCATACACACATGCGAATTGACAACACCTAGGGCTACCGCATACACACACACACTGCATCAACATTGCCCCACCTTGTACTGCTGTCCCTCACCAACACACATACACATACATGTGAATCGGTGGTATCGGGGGCTGACTCAGGCATAACAAGTTCACACCCTGTGCATATGATGAGACTGTGCCACCTCCTGCAATCTGTAACATCACTGCAGGTACAGGTTAACATGTTGCTGATGCACAGGGTGACTACATAGACGTGTAGTAATAGTATCATGTTGTTAACAGTACTGTGTGCTGAAATGATTGTGGGTATATCACAGCATGCCTGATGCAGTAAGAGTATGATTGTCATGTACTGTTGTCTACACCCATGGTAAGTACCATAGTGTATCATTTGCACATGTTGGCATACTGGTGGTAAGGATGTCAACAGAAGGCTACATACATAGGTAGCACAGGGGATAAGGTAATGAAAGTATTAATACGCAATGATGGACATGTAAACTGCAAGTGGCATGTTGCCCACATTGGACTCTGCAATGCGGATGTTTGAGGATGTTGATATGTGTGCAGTACTACACGACTGGTACAGGACACAGGAGCACCCTAGCACTGCAAGCTCACATCGCATACCATGCTAGACAGCCCCAACACACAAAACTAACTGTCACAGGAGGGAGAGTCCCCATACATGTCAGGGATACTGTGGTGGCAGGCCAGGTAGCATACATCCTACTAAGTATGGAACCACTGAGTGAAGGCTCAGTGTCTGTTATTTGACATGTGTATTACTGCAGGTATGAGCACATGGGTTTCCATCCAGTTATTGTACATCCTGACAGTACATGGTCTGTACACTTGTGTGCGCTGAGACTGGACCCTAGCCATCTGACCTGTGTATTTCCATGTACATGTGCATAGTGCCTGCATATTTGCAGTGTTACCTACTGGAAGTGGTACAGCTTGTTTGTTGTACAATGGACTACATGCAGCCCTGCTTACTGTAGCTTTGTTTGTATGCATGTTTGCTTGCAATTACCCTGGAATACTGATCCCACCTGCAATGCATAGTTACAGAGCTTCTGTGGACTCCTAGTGACATCTGCATAGCTTACTATATGTATGTCCATGTCTCACTTGACAGAATGTCACTGTTTGTCCTGTTCACATGTACGTTGCCTGTGACACATTGCATATGACTTACCTGGCATTTGTTCACGTGAGCAGTCATATATGCTACTGCTAACTAATCACAGGCACTACACCCTCACATATTCATCTTCTGTTGAACCACCTGCTTCGCTAGGGACGGCTTGCACCTGTCACCCCTGGGCTTTCGGATATTGGCAAAGGCTCTTGCTACCCCATAGTGCCTTTGTTAGGCAAGGCTCAAATGACAAACCCACCTTCATAGGTATCACAAGGGATTAGAAACTAAGAGTAATGCTACCCAACGCCAGAAGTCTAAACCTCAGGATGAATGCACTCGAAACTCTCCTTAGCATGGAGAACATTGATATCTGTGCAGTAACAGATGCCTGGTTCAGGGCTACTGAAAGCACCCCAGCACTACCAGGTTATACCTCATACCATGCTTTTCAGCCCCAAAACTTGGAACGAACCACAAAAGGAGGAGGAGTATTGATATTCATCAAAGATACCCACACCTCCAGGTTGGTGGCAAAGCACCAAGCATCAGAGACTATCCATGTGCAACTAACAATGGGTGAAACTGTCTTCCAGGTTATAGCCTGCTACAGACCACCCTCCCAAACCCAAGAACTGCACTCGGCCTTCCTGAGAACAGTGGAAAATATGAAGGTCTCTCCAAACACCATTATATTGGGCGACGTCAACTACCCAAACATAGACTGGGAGCATGACTAGCTCCAACACCCTAGGCCAAAGATTCCTAGAATATATGAGCTCAAATGCTATGGAACAACTTGTTACCACTCCCACAAGAAGGGGAAACATACTGGACCTGATCATCACCAACATGGGGACTCTATGCTCCAGACCAGAAGTGTATCCCTCACTGGTAAGTTCAGACCATAAACTAATCTCACTGGATATTCACATCCCGACCCCACCCCCTGCCCAGAACACCACAGTGAACAACTTCTCTAAAGCAAATTCACACTCCTCAAAACTGAGGTGGAATCCTTCAAAGCCCCCGGGCCTGTGGAAACTACAGACCAGACCACAGATTCCTCTATAAACGCATTCTATGGGCACCTTCAGGAATGCATGGATCATGTGATCCTGAATAAAACCAAGACCCAATACTCCAAAGGCAGACGTCCTGTCTGGTGGACCCCAGCCATAAACAAACTACTCAATAGAAGGAGGAAGCTACTAAATGATACAACAAAATCCCAAAAAGGGAAGGCATCACTGATCAGTATTAGCAAAAACTACGGGCACTCATAAAATTGTCTAAGGCCAGCTTCAAGAGAAAATTGCACAGGACACTAAGGATAATCACAAGGCTTTCTTTAGTTATGTTAGGAACCTGGGTGGTAATTCCCAGATATGCTCAGAGGTAGTCCAAAATGTCAATAGAAACACCAAACCCACAGACATTGCCAACATTCTAGCTGACAGGTTCAGTGCAAACTCCCCCCCCACTCCACACCGAAAGGGCAAATATGTATCCCAGCAGAGTGCTGCCCCCCCTGACATCTCAGATGCTCAGGTGAGAGCCGCCCTCTCCAAAGCAATACACACTGCATCAATGGGACCAGACAGTGTCCCGGGCTGTGTCCTAAATGAACACCAACAAGAGCTACAACCAAACATAAAACTACTGTTCAATCCCAGCCTTACTACAGGATATGTGGCCAAAGAGTGGCATACAGCAACAGTGGTCCCTCTACAGAAAGGTGGTGCCTCAACGAATCCTGGACACTATCGCCCCATAAGCCACACTAGCTCGGTCTGCAGAGCTATGGAAAGGATCATCATGGACCTCATAAATAAAGATGTTGGGGACCTACAGACACTGGATCATACCCAGTTTGGCTTTGTTAAGTGCAGATCCTGCCTCTCAAACCTGGTTGATTTCTTTGAAACAGTCACCAAGGCCATTGACGAGGGGAAGGTGGTCCACACAGCCTACCTGGACCTCGCAAAAGCCTTCGATACAATACCCCACTCGGGCAGTCTAGAGAAGCTCACAAGCTTAAATATAAGCCCCTATGTCACTAGATGGATTGCACACTGGCTCAAGGACAGAACCCACATGGTTAGAATTGCTAGAGCCATGCCAGACTCCAAACCAGTTACAAGTGGTGTCCCACAAGGCTCAGTCCTGGGACCTCTCTTGTTTGGTATATATTTATCGGAGGTACAGGCCAACACGGAAGGACTGTGGCTGACCAAATATGCAGATGACTGCAAACTGGCCACCATAATCGACTCTCCAGCTGACAAAAGCATCCTCCAAAAGGGCCTCATAGAAACAGACAACTTGTGCCAGAGCCATGGCCTCAAGCTGAATGCAAAAAAGTGTATAGTCATCCCCTTTGGCAAAAACAAAGTGCCCACAAAGTACCACATAGGTGGTAATCCATTAAGTACAGAAGAAGTAATTAGGGACCTGGGGACCCAAGTTGATAGCAATCTCTCATTTGACAACCACGTGGCCAAAGTGGTTAGAAAGACGTTTTATATAGCCCACCCCATCATGAAGGGATTCACATCTAGATCAGGGGAGGACATCATGCCTTTTTACTCATCCCTCATCAGGCCCATAATTGAGTACAATGCCCCTGTCGGAATGTACCTTACCAGACACCTGCAGCAACTGGAAAGACCCCAAAAGTACCTCACCAAGAGGATCAAAGGGCTCAAACAGATGCCATATGCTGACCGGTTAAAGAAACCCCAGCTCTACTCAGTGGCATACCGCCTGTTCAGAGGCGATCTGTGCCTGATGTATAAAGCCATGTCAAACCCGGAATTAATGGGCATGCTGCACCTGAGAATATCCAAATCCCATCGAGCTACGCTGAGAGACTTGAACCTCAGCACTGAAATAAATAGGACATGCTGGAGGGACAGATTCATAACCCAGAGGCTCACTTCACTCTGGAATAAAATCCCAGTCCAGGTTAGGCAGAGTCCCTCATTGACTCTCTTCAAGAGGAATCTTGATGAGTGGATGGGACATTGTAAGTTTACCCCGGGTATCACTTCTGTGTCACTGTTAGACAGAGGAACAGTATACTAACCTCGAAAAAGGGCATGGCAAGATATATTTACAATGGATGGCGACAGCCAAACACATTCTGGCTAGGTTTATAAATGCCCTAGGGCAGATAGCCTAGTATGAACCTATGAACCTATGACCCTATGTACCTTGTTCCCCATTGGCCCTATGTGCTGTTAATCACCATGGCAATCACAATACTATGGTAGCATGTGCAAAGGTCAGTTGTCAGTCACCTCTATGGTACAGCTGTGGAATATGTGGGTCATGTGGCAATGTCACAGCTGCCACATGTACACAGTCAACCCTCTCCCCTACACATGGACGTACAACACATGTATGAGATGGAACCACATAGCCAAACTGGGGACTAAGCACTCTGAACCCAGTACTGGCATAACCTGTCAGGTGTCATGAAATACTACAGTGACTACAATACCAGTCTGATGTAGACCTACACTGACAGCAATACAAGCACATGAACACACTGGGCCATTCGTGGAGCCTAAGAATAGCATCCTGCCTGAGCGGCAGACACCTCTGCAGCTGGCACACAGGCATACGTTATGCCAGAACACATCACGCATAACACATAGCACACAAATCCTGTGTGCCAAACAGTCACAGCCTGTACGACTAGACAACACACCTGCCACAGTTGTGTTAGGTACCTTTATTGTCCGGTACAGTGAGGTCACGCTCACCAGGCTGGACAAGGTGAAGGTCACAGTGATATGCCCGTGGAGCACTATGGTCCACCACATAACACAAGCATACAGGTCAGTCAGAGGCATGGACACATATGACTCAGTCATTGTCCATGCCACATACCTTCTCCTGCTGTACTTATAGGGTGCTGACATCATCAGTGTTTAGAAAGGGGAATGTGCATCCTGTAGTGCGTTCTCCTAGTTGCCAAAAGGGACATTTCCCTCACACAGAATTGCACACACACTAACCCCCCTCATCCAAACACACACACTTGCCATTTGCAGGATTCAAACCCCTACCTAACTATGTTATGACACTCAAGACGGACGCATTAGCAGAGCGCGCTATTCACATTACTGGGAGGTTTTCCTTCTCCTGTTGTCCTTATAGGGTGCTGACATCATCAGTGTTTAGAAAGGGGAATGTGCATCCTGTAGTGTGTTCTAGTTGCCAAAAGGGACATTTCCCTCACACAGAATTGCACACACACTAACCCCACTCATCCAAACACACATACTTGCCATTTGCAGGATTCAAACCCCTACCTAACTATGTTATGACACTCTAGACGGACGCATTAGCAGAGCACGCTATTCGCATTACTGGGAGGTTTCCCTTCTCCTGCTGTACTTATAGGGTGCTGACATCATCAGTGTTTAGAAAGGGGAATGTGCATCCTGTAGTGTGTTCTCCTAGTTGCCAAAAGGGACATTTCTTTCATACAGACTTGCACACAGACTGACCCCCTCCACACATACTGAGCATTTGCAGGATTCAAACCCCTACCTAACTATGTTATGACACTCGAGACGGACGCATTAGCAGAGCGCGCTATTTGCATTGCTGGGAGGTTTCCCTTCTCCTGCTGTACTTATAGGGTGCTGACATCATCAGTGTTTAGAAAGGGGAATGTGCATCCTGTAGTGTGTTTTCCCAGTTGCCAAAAGGGACATTTCCCTCACACAGACTTACACACACACCAACCCCACTCACACACACCCACACACACACTGAGCATTTGCAGGATTCAAACCCCTACCTAACTATGTTATGACACTCGAGACAGACGCATTAGCAGAGCGCGCTATTTGCATTGCTGGGAGGTTTCCCTTCTCCTGCTGTACTTATAGGGTGCTGACATCATCAGTGTTTAGAAAGGGGAATGTGCATCCTGTAGTGCGTTTTCCCAGTTGCCAAAAGTGACATTTCCCTCACACAGACTTGCACACACACCAACCCCACTCACACACACACACACACACACACACACACACACACACACACACACACACACACACACACACACACACTGAGCATTTGCAGGATTCAAACCCCTACCTAACTATGTTATGACACTCGAGACGGACGCATTAGCAGAGCGCACTATCCGGATTACTGGGCATCTGTTCTGCACCTGCAGTATTTATAGTGTGCTGACATCATTATTTCTACAGAGGTATGTACATCTAGTACTACCTGTCAGGTGGGGGATAGCATATATATGCATTTGCAGCCACCTACGTCAGGGTCAGATATGCACATGGCACTGGCAGGTTATGTTTTATACCATGCTTCATGACCACAGGACCTGTAACACACAACACAACCAGTCCTGACCACCCCTCCCACATCCAGGACACACACTTTGCTTCCCTGGGCACAGTGCCAAGATATGCAGGTGTTCACATGCACCATTCCAGTTGTTAACGTCAGGTACAGGCATATTGTGTGTGGGAACTACTCAGGCCTCTACAACATTACCCTACAGCCACTACAATTCGTGAGTCCATGTGCTATGGCAGAACCACTCACCACAGCCACAAGGGGGAATACATATTGCACCTGACCATCTACAACATGGGTACTCACTGTTCCACACCAGAGGTAGACCACCATTGTTGATATCTGACCATACCCACCTTTCCCTGGCCATCCATATAACATCCCCACCCCCCAGGCAAGGTTGTCACTGCAAACAAACTGTATTTATCAAAAGCAGACTTTACACTTGTGAAGACTGGGATGGAAGACTTCAAAGAACCCATGCTGGGGGAGTATACAGACCACTCTGCATAATCCTTGACAATTGCATTCTATGAGCATGTGGAAGGTTTGCATTGATCATGCTATCCCAAATATACCCATGACTGCTCCACAACAGGACACCTGTCAGATGTACACCAGCCATATATGAGCTGTCCAACAGAGTGAGCTAATACATTGCAGAGCAGTAGCCCACAGAGGGAGGACATCTCTGAACAGTACCGGCACGACACTTCAATCCCTCATAATCATCAGGACACAGTGTTGACAGTGAAATTGTCCAGACAATGCAGATAAGGCTCCATTCAGTCTGTTATTGATGCCCACTTACTGTTAGAGGTCCTCAGCAACCCTCTTCCAGCACACACCAACAACATGGCTGTGGCTTAGCAAATTCAAACCCTGGGATCTCCACTGTGTCCCTGCTTGACAGAGGCACAGCACACTAGCCTCACACGGTGCCTTATGTGACCTACTTTACAGTGGCACAGTAGACTACTGTACTGGGGAGGCAGATGCCAAGCACACTCTGGCTAAGCTGTCATTCCCTAGGGCAAACAGCCTAGTGTTGACCTCTACACCCATATGTTTAATTGTCAAATGCACATTATTTGTTGCTGATAGACTGTTTGCAGGTCTTTATTGCCATAGCATTCCCTGTTTGTATGAACAACTTGTGTATCTGTGGAAGATGTTTGCATATGGGAGGGATCCACTATATCACGTATGTCTCTGTAGTCATTTAACTGTGTGCACTGGGCAGATTGCTGTAATGTGGTTGGTTCCTGGAATAACACGTACAAATACCAGATATGTGTGGCCAACTGCTAAACTGAGATTTGGCCTAAGTGTGTGAGCATGCCCAGTTCAGCCTTCCCATGGCATGTTGTCTGACATATGTCTCATTTATCTAAGTGTGTGAGCATGCCCAGTGTGAGCTTTCCATATGTTGAACTCTGCAGCCCACCACATTTGTGGATGAGTGTGAACTTCAACAAATATCTCCCGTTTATGGTTGTGTCTTGTGTGTCATGTTGTGTAGTTAATATCCGACTGCTTTGTGTGTGAACACAACATGGATTATACTGTGCCTGCAGGGTTTGCATGGGATACTTTGCATACAGTTGTCAACATCCTTTCATACTGACCTAACACTGTAGTACTGTATAGTGTACTGGTTCAGTACTTTGACTGTGGTGGACAGTATCCTGGGCTTTAGTCCTATCACTGCTTTACATTTCCATAGTGAGCACAACAGCCTGGTTAGGGGCCAGTTCTGCACATCTGACCATGTTGCATTATGTTCAGATATGAACTACTTAAACCAGGCTTGTCCAACATTGGTAGTGTATTCCACAACATAGGTGTACATTTGCAAACACTAGCGATGTGCCCTAGGCCATTTCTAATGCTAGTCGGAGAGTGTGTTTGTCCTTGACACACATTGTAAGTGGAGTTTGCCATGACATATGTCATGGTTAGTATACTGTGCCTCTGTCTACCTGTGACATAACAGTGATACCCAGGGTAAACCTACCATCTCCCATCCACTCATCAAGATTCCTCTTGAGGAGAATCGATGAGTGACTCTATGGATAGCCTGTACTGGGAGTTTACTCATGAGTGGGGTGGCTTCTGTGTTATGGATCATGCAGTACAGCTTGTCCTATGTATGTCAGTGCTGGGGTTCAGGTCTCTCATGTGCATAGCTCACTGCCATTCAGATTGTACAAGGTGCAGCATGTTTATTGATTCCAGCTTGGACATGGCTTTATACATCAGGCACAGCTTGCCTCTGGGTGGGCAGTATGGCAGTGTGTGTAGCTGCAGTTTGTTTAATCAGGCAACACATGGCATCTGTGCAAGCTCTTTGATACTCCTGGTGAGGTACTGTTGGGGACTTTACAGTTGATGGAGGTGTCTGCTGAGGTACATCCCACAGGGGCTATTGTAGTCAATTGTAACGATGATGAAGGATGACTGCAGAGCCACAATGACCTCCCCTTATCTAGATCTGACAACCTTCATGATTAGGTGGGTATATGGTATGTTTCTGTAAACACTACAGCCACATGTTTGTCCAATGCAGGATATCTATCACCTTGTGTCCCCAGGTCTCTCATTACATGTTAAGTAAGTAATGGGTTAACACCTATGTGGTAATTGGTGGGCACTTACTGTATATCCACGGGGGTTGACTATACATTTTTCTGCAATTAGCTTGCTGACATGACTATAGCACCAGTTGTCTGTTTCTATGTGGCCCTTTTGTGGGATGCTTGTGTCAGCTGGAGGGTCAGATATGGTGGGCAGTTTGTAGTCCTCTGCAAACATGTTCAGACACAGTCCTTCCATGTTGGCCTGTACCTATGGGACATATATACCAAACGAGGGAGGTCCCAGGACCAAGCCTTGTGGGATGCCAGCTATATCTGGTTTGTAGTCTGACATGGCTGCAGCATGTCTCACCATGTCAGTTCTATCCTTGGTCTGGTTTGCATCCCCTCCACTGACATAGGGGTTTATATTTAAGCTGGTGAGCATATCTATAATGAACATGTAGGGTATTGTATAGAAGCCTTTGCAAGGTCCAGCTATGCTGTGTGGACCACATTGCCTTCATTAATGACCTTAATGACTGTTTCAAATGAGTCAAACATGTTTAGGGGCAGGATCTGCACTTAAGAAAGCCACACTGGGTAGGGTCCGGTGTCAGTAGGTCCCCAATATCTTTATGTCTGCGGTACATGCTGATCCTTTCCATAGCTGTGCAGACCGAGCTTCTCAGGATTCTGGGGTGGTAGTTTTCAGTATCCATTCAGGCAACACCTTTGTTGAGAATGACCACTGTTGTCGTACACTGCTCGTTGGGTACATATCCTGTGGTAAGGCTGACATTGAGCAGTAGTGTGATTTGGCATTCCATTCTTCTTGGAGTCCATGTTGGACCCAGCCCAGGACACCATCTCATACCATTGCTGCTGTGTGTTTTGCTTTGTAGATGCTGGCTGTTACCTCAGCATCTGCAATGTCAGGGGGCCAGCAGTCTGCTGGGATAGATATTTTGCATTCTGGGGGGAGGGGGCTTGCACTGCACCTGTCAGGATGTATGTTGGCAATATGTGTGTGTGTTTGGTATGTTGTTTGTAATATTTGTGTGATTCAGAGCATATCTGTGAATTCCCAACACGGTTCCTACCATCAGTTGTGGAAGCCTTGGGGTTATCCTTAGGGTCCTGTACAATTTGTATCTTCATAGGTTCATACTAGGCTATCCACCCTAGGGCATTTGTAAGCCTAGCCAGAGTGTGTGTGGATTTCGCCACCCCTTGCTATGTGAATATTATGGCCATTTATGATTTGCTTTGCTGTGCCTCTGTCTGGACGTGACACAGTGAAGACCCCCAGTGTAAATCTACGATCATCCATCCACTTGGCAAGATTCCTGTTGAAGTGTGTCAGTGAGGGGCTCTGCCTAACATGGAGTGGGATTCTGTTCCAGGGTGTGGGGAGCCTCTGGGTTATGTATCTGTCCCCCCAGCACATCCTATTTCATTATGTGTTGAGGTTGACATCTCTCACTCTCACAGCTCCGATGGCTTTGAGTTTTCTGAGGTGCAGCATGTCCATTACTCCTGTGTTGGACATGGCCTTGTACAACAGACATACAATGCCTCTGTGTAGGCAGTATGTGACTGCATTCAGCTGGGGTGTCTACAGCCAGGCAGCATATGACATATATTTGACACCCTTTATCCTCTTGGTGAGGTACCTTTGAGGTCTTTCTAACTGCTGCAGGTGTCAGGTAAGGTACATCCCAAATGAGGCATTGTACTAGATTATGGGTCTGATAAGAGAACAGTATAGGGGCACGATGACCTCTGTTGACGTAGATGTGAATCCTTTCATGATACGGTGTCCAGTATAGATAGTCTTCCTAGCCACATTGGCAATGTGAGTGTCACATAACAGGTTACTGTCCACTTGTGTCCCTAGGTCCCTGATTACTCCTTCCATACATAATGGTTTACCACCTATGTGGTAATTTGTGAGTACCTTGTTTGGTATTTGGTGGGACATTCATACTCGTCCAGTGTCTTCAGGACGGCTGCGTGGGGTTCCTGTGTGTGAGAGTGTGGTCTGTAGCATGCTACAGACTGTACAGCAGTCTTGCCTACGGTTAGTTGCACATGGGTGGACTCCAATGCCTTGTGCATTGTCAGTTACCTGGACGTATGGGTGTCTGTGCTGAATATGGATACTCACCCTCCTTTTATGTTTTGTTCCAGGTTTTGGGGCCATAACGCATGATATGTGATATAACCTGGTAGTGCTGGTGTGCTGTCAGGAGGCTTGCAGCAGGTTTCTGTCACTGCACAGACATCAATGTTCTCCATACTGGGGATGGCCTCGGGAGCATGCATATTGAGGTCTACACATCTGGCATTGGTCAGCATTACCCTTATGTTTCTTTCCACTTATGTTTTGTGGGGTGGTGGGTTAGTCTTTTCAGCCTTGCCTACGAAAGGCTCTATGAAGGTGTCAAAAGCCTTATCCAATATCCAGATGCTCAGGGGTAACAGGTGCAAGCCATCCCTGGAACAGCTGCGTGGCTTGTCAAGCATGACATCCCAAGCAGACAGACATTGGATCCCCTTGGAATGACACCAGTAATTGTGCCACTTGTTATAACTGATCATTCCGTGTTTGTACTGTGGCATCATTCTTGGTGAGGGTAGGATGCTGCAAATGGTCAGTGTCATACCGGCCTGGACTACATAATCGGAGAGCTCATCTATGTCTCTTTTCATGTAGTCCGGGGAGGTACATCTCAGGTCATTCACACCAGCATGGACTATGACTGCATCATATTTCTACTTGCTTTGGGGTGACCTGCATACTTGTGTTATGTGGCAATTTGTAGCAGCCTACAGGCAGCTTACTGTACCCTTTCCCTTGTTCAGTCTGGTGTGCGGGACAGCAGCGTGTCTCACTATGGAGTCACCTATTACAACTGCATCAGGCATGTTGTTTCTCCTTCTGGCCTGTGACTGTTTGGCACACCAGCTTTGTGTACTATGTGTTGCATGTGCTATGTTTGGAGGTTGTTTGATTGGGTGTCTGCTTTGGAGGCCTCTGTTGGTGTGGTGTGTTTGTAATTCGGGCCTCCGGGAATGTTTTTCTGTGTTTATGTCTTTGCTTTGCAGTTGTGATAGGTCTATGTGGGACTGGGTTTGTGGTGTGTGTGGTTACCTTCTCCTCCTGACTAGTTTTGGGAGTACTGAGTTGAGGGAGCTCAGCCTCCAGTTTGGATAGATGGTTGCATCTCTCACATATATTTGTATTTCTTGGGGAGTTGGGGTTGTCTGTGTACTTGGGGCAGGTGTAACATTGCCTCAAGATTCACAGATTCAACTTGTTGTAGCTGGCCTTAGTGGATTGTATTTGTGGACATATTTTATTGCCATACTACTGATCATTGATTACTTCTTTTTTTATGTTTGCTCTATCATGTAGTAGCTTCCTCATTCTCTTGCATGGTTTGGTTATGGCTGGTGTCCACCATGCCAGATGCCTGCGTGTATGGCATTGTGTCTTGTTTTAATTTAGGATTGCATAATCCAAGCATTCCTGGCAGTGTTCATGGAATGCCTGTATAACAGGTTCTGAGGTGTGGCCCATATTTTGCACCTGCACAGGACCTTTAATGGATTCCACATCAGTTTGGAGGAGTGCAAATTTTGCTTTACACATGTTTTTCACTGTGGTTTTCTGGCCAGGGACTGTGGTCAGGATGTGTATATCCAGTGTGATTACTCTATGGTCTGGTCTTACCAGTGAGCAATACACTTCTCATCTTGCCATCCAGTACCCATGTTGCTGATTATCACATCCAGTATGCTTACCCCTCTTGTGGGAGTGGTACGTTGTTCCTGGGCATTTTGGTTTATGGATTATATGAACTTTTGTCCTACAGTGTTGGAGCTAGTATAATGCTCCCAGTCTATGTCTGGGTATTTTCAGTCACCCAATATACTGTGGTTTGGAGGACTTGATATATTCATGTATTCCAACATAGGCCAGGTGCAGTTCCTGGTGTTGGGACGGTAGTCTGTAGCAAGCTATAAACTGGGGGGCAATTTTAGCCACTGTTACTTGACCATGGCTAGTCCATGCTGCTTCTTGTTGTGGTACCAACATGGGGGTGTGGTTATCCTTGACAATTATTGCTAGTCACCCTCCTTTTGTAGCTTGTTCCATGTTTTGAGGCTGTACAGCACAGTATGAGGTGTAACCTGGTAGTGTTAGGGTGCTGTTGTGAGCCTTGACCCAGTTTTCTGTTACAGCACAGATATCAACATTCTCCATACTGGGCGAGTTTAGACTGCATGCATCTTGCTGTTTAGACTTCTGGCATTGGGTAGCATTACATCTAGGTTCTTATCCCTTCTGATACCTATGGAGGTAGGTTTGTGTTTTGAGCCTTACCTATTCAGGGCACACTGTGGGTAACAACAACCTTTGCCAGTATCCATATGGCCTGCACTGATAGGTGCACGCCAGTTCTAGCAGGTGGAGCATCATGTCATGCTCAGCATGTCATCCCAGGCTGGCACACATTGGATCCCCTTTGACTAACTGCAATACTTCAGCCAATTATTGCACTTGATCATCTCATTGTCATATTGTGGCATGATGCTTGGTGAGGGTAGGATGTTAGTCACGGTCCTCAGGTGTGCATATAGTACATGGTGTTACATTACTTAACACATGGCACTCGTGCCTCAGGTGGTGCTGCAGGGCTGCCTCTGTCGGATGCACATATTACACTCCCTGTACATGTTTGTGTGCAGGTCATGTCATTTTAGGCATCCCTGTTATTATTTGAGTGAGTCAGAGGGGGTATCATTCCCAGGGTTCCTACTGAGCCAGTGTATGTGCTATGCATTGCCTCTTTGCCAAGGCCAGGGCATACTGGGCACGCCTCCTTCTGCCTACTGGGGCAGGCTCAGGTTGTTCCTCCTCCGAGTCACGCTCTGCCTGTGATGGCCTTGGCAATGGTGGGGGGTTGTTTGGCCCAGCCCTATGCTGGTCCTGCTGCAGCTGTTTTCGCAAGATCATATTATGTAGCATAGCACATACCATGACAATTTGGGTACATGTAGTTGGTGTGTACTGCAAGGCTCCACCAGATGTGTCCAGACACCGGAACCGTGACTTGAGCAGCCCAAACACACGCTCTATTACATTACATGTTTGTGCGTGTGCCTCATTATGGCGTTCCTGTTCAGGTGTGTGTGCGTTTCTGATGGGTGTCATCAGCCACGGCTCCAGTGCATAACCTGCATCCCCCACTAGGTGTCCATGTGGGATGTCCCCATTGGCAAATGTCTGGTACAGCTGCGTCAAATGCCAGATGTGGGAATCATGGTAGCTCCCAGGACAGCCAGCACACACATTCATTATTATGCCCTGGGCATCACACACGACCTGGCAGTTGATGGAGGGGAAGCCCTTGTGGTTAATGTAGGCCCTACCCCGCTCACCGGCTGGTGCTTTGATGCATATGTGCGTGCAGTCTATTGCACCCACTACCTCAGGGTATTCCGCTATTTGCTGGAAGAGACGCATATTGCTGGCCAATACCTCACGGGCATTGGGGAAATATACATGATCACCGACATGTGCTGACATGGCATCCAGGAACTGGTACAGTACCCTGGAGGCTGATGCCTGTGATATCCCCATTATATCACCAGTTGGTCTCTGGAAGGTACCTGTTGCTAGTATTCTTAGGCCAACACATACCTTGGTTTCCACTGGGATGGGTTCCCCTCTGTTGGTTCTGTGTGTGAGGCGTGGCCTGCACAGCTCCACTATTTGCTGCAGGAGCTCTCTGTCCACTCTATAGCACTCTACTATCTCCAGCTCATGTAACCCGTGGTAGGTGACCCTGGGCCTGTACACTCTTCTCAGTCTCCTCACTGTGGGTTGTCTGGCACCATCTGCATTGTCATCACCCTCAGCAAGTCGCCTATGTCTCATTATGACAGCTATGGCAGCCCCTAACATTTCTGCTCTGAGTTCAGCTTTTTCAGTTTTCACTTCTAATAGCTTACTCCTGTCTTGCAGTGTCTCTTGAGAGAAACATCTTGCACTGCTGTTTGCAGAGTTTTAATTGCTTGACTGAGCTACTATTCTGCCTGTGTAATTGCCTGCTTCTAATTGTTTTCACCTGCTAGCTCCAGCAGTATTCCCTGCTAGCTTCCTACTAATTCTGTTGCTTCCTTTTTCCTTTCCGTTTCCTCAGGGGGGAGCAGCGTGCATACTAGCAGAAACACGCTCACAGTGGCTTACACGCGCGCACACATGCTTACACTGTTCAGAATCTGCTTATTCGGGTTAAAACGTGCGCACACCCGCGCAAACAGTGTTAAACATCTCCCAACATGCTCCCACATGCTCAGTCAGCCTTACACTTGTGCACACTGTCTTACTCGCGCTTCATGGCGCGCACACATGCGCATGCACGCCCAGCAAGAAACTTTGGTGTAGGCAACAGTGTACACCTTCCATTTCTTGACTTTCCCATGCTTATGTTGTGGCACTCCTCTTTCCATGATATGTGTCTGACATCTGTCATGTAACTCTGACCTCCAATGAACTGCATTTCTTTCTGCCATTCCCCCCTGTGATGTCACCTATCTCCTACTCTATTCCTCCCCCTTATGTATCTCTTACACTACTCAGAATGTGCTCATTTGCTATGTGACAGTGGAATTCAGTATCCTAACACTCATTTGCATCAGATTGCCTACTAATGCTTAGTTACATCTCTTAGACTCAGCTTCCCCCCTTAGCAACCACTAAACGGTGGCCATGTTGTTTTTGGTCTGCTGGTCCCTGCATTGTAAATCCATGTACTGCATAAAACCCACATTTGTGGGTTTATAACCTTCATTTTTATGTTTTTATATAGCGCAGCCCGTTTGCGCGGGGCTGCGCTGCGTTTAAACACCGGCGATCGCCGAAAAAAAACATTATTTATTTCTCATATTTGCATGGGGGTACCTTGCCAATGGCCACATATTTGGCCATTGGCATGCTGCCTGACACATATGCACCCTTTATTTGGAGATGACATTGCTCCATTGTGTTTTTTGCAGAAACGTACTCAGTTGTCAACTGAGTACATTTCTGCAGCTAAAACGGCTCTTACACGGGCTGCTTTGGGCTTCCTGGATCGCTAATCAACCTCATTTGCATGCTATTCGGCTGCAAGTGAGGTGATTAGCTTATCCACGCCCACTCCGTGTAAGAGACATTTTAGCTGGTCTCTTACACGGACTTTGGGCTGTTCCTGGATCGCGAAGGCTGCATGGAGTCTTACACTACTCTTAGACTCCGTGCAAGCCTTCGTGAATCCTGCCCGTAGTAAATTAACACTTTGGGCCAAGAATTCATGGACTTGGGTATGTATAGAACTGAAACCGATTATTTTTATATCAGAAGGTTTAGATAATATTTAAGGTAAAATTAAAAAAAATGTTTTTACAGTGGCAATAGGATGTGAGAAAAGTAGAAAAAGAAAAATATAAAATAACAACGGAGTATTGGAAGATTTAGAACATAAAAGAAAGTAAAGTACTTTGACAAAGAAAAAGACTTGTATGAAAGAAATCAAGAAAAAATACAATTGCTACATAAGCAAGAATATTTTTTACAAGGAAATACAGAAGAAATAGCAAGTTACGTAAATTAGTAAAGGAAGATGGTAGTGCAATGAAAGAAATAAAAATGTAAAAGGAGATATAGAAAGAACTCAGGAAAAGATTATAAATAGTGTAGTACAAGATGTACAAGAAATGTTTAAAGAAAAAGGAAGGTACTGAATAAAACATGGAAAGTAAAAAAAAAATTTAACAGAAAAAGAGAATAAAGAATTGGAAAGGTAGATTTCTTTAAATGAGCTAAATGAACTACTATTAGGACAAGTAAATTTAGATTTGGCTGCAGGACCAGATGGAATAGGATATGAAATATATAAAAAATTTAAGGGATTGGCAAAACATACGTTTTAAAGATGAATGGAGTTGTGGGCAGCAGCACAGACTCTACATGTTACCCTATAGGGGGAAGACTTGTACAGACCAACTGCTTTGGGCACCTACTGTGGTGCGCAGTATCCTCTAGATAGGCGAACACGTATCACAGACTGCACGCCATGGCAGGGCTAGCCACTCAACAGTGTAAAATATGGCTCTAGGTGATTTGGTCATGTTGATTAATGTCAGCAAAATGGGCATGGGTAGTTACCGGTGATAAGTGGGTTGAGGACCCAGCCTACTTTGACCTACACCAGGAACTGTTGCTAATGGTGGAAGGGGTATATGTGCCCCTATTGGCCAGTGTGTGCCTGCCATAAAGCCCAGCAGGCCTGGGTCAATAAGCTACTGGCTGGCTGCTGTCTAGTTGCCCAGCCTGGGTTACCTGGGATAGCTCTTTTGAATGAATGCTGGACGTAACACCAACCAGCTTGCCAAACATGAACTGAGAATTCTACGCTTAATGTAGGTTCACTGACAGGATGCAGCTTGGAAGTGGATGACATGATGATACGGAGGTGGCTGGAAATCCTATGTATCCAAGAGACAAGATGGAAGGGCTGCACAGCAAAGCCACTTGGCTTGGGATCCAGACTCTACTACTCAGGAGGTTGACAGGCTATAAATGGTGTGGGAATTGCAGTGAGAGAGAAGCTTCAGAAGGCAGTGAGGGATATCATCAGAATTAATGACAGACTCATGGCAATCAGACTCCAGTGTAATAATAGGGCAGTATTCATAATATCAGCATATGCCCCACAGCGGGGTTGTAACAGTGAGGGAGAGAGTGCATTCAAACAGCAGCAGCCATTTCTCCCCTATCTCACCCAGCATCTTTATCATATCTGCTGTGACCTCATCTGAGCCTGCTGCTTTCCCTGACTACATTTTCCTTAGTGCTGTTCTTACTTCTTCTAGGGTGGGCTCCTCTTCTTCTCTCATCGTAGGCTGTTTCTAGGGCAGTACAACTTCTGTGAGGTTTTCTTCATTTAGAAGGTGCTGGAAATGGTTTACCTTTATAATCTCGAATCACACGTGTGTGAGTAGTCATATATTCGCATCGTAAAAACGAAACT
Source organism: Protopterus annectens (assembly GCF_019279795.1). Lineage (NCBI taxonomy): Eukaryota > Metazoa > Chordata > Ceratodontiformes > Protopteridae > Protopterus > Protopterus annectens. The sequence continues at coordinate 1,102,397,117 of NC_056728.1, read as the reverse complement.
GGAAACAGCAACAGTTGTTCATGTTCGAAAAGCAGCAAATCGAACAGCCGATTCGCTGAGTTTTGAACATAAATATCGACAACAAAATTAGATAAAGTGTAATGCAGGGGGGGCAAGCCCCCCTGCACCCCCACACCCCCCTACTTTATTATTCTAACTCTGAGATCGCACTACAGTGGGGAAAGGAACCATTTCCAACTCCCCACTATAGTGCAATCTGCCCTAGAATGTCGAATGTGCAATAAGCGAATCTCACTGTGCATTTGCTCATTGCACATTCGAACCTTCTTCCATTCGACATTTGCAAACCTTGCAAACTGTCTTTCGACCAATTGTCGGTCGCCCGTGTGCAATATGCACATGTAAAGGTAAACCACTGGAAATACTCCTTCCATCTGCCTTTGATGTCCTTTGGACTGGTGAGGAGGTTGTTGCTGGCATGCCTTATGAAGGGTGCCTGACTATCTTCTTTATCTTTCTGTCTTTGCCTTGCAACCTGATATAGTTTCTTTGTGCCCCTTACTGAGTCACTTTCCAGAAGTCAGTACAGTGCCTCCGATGCCCTATTCTTTGCTACTGCAAATTCTTTCTTAGCTTCTTTGTTAACCTGGTCAGTCTTTTCTATCTCCCACTTCTTCCTGCACGCCTCCTTTCTTTTGATGACCAGCTTTCCTTATGTACCTTATTTCCATACCCGGCTCTGCCACATACCTTTTCTGTAGTCATGACACATGCTGTTTTTAGGCACTGCCATTCTTGTTCAACTCCACCTCTTTCCTCGTCTTCTTGGGGTGCTCGAGCCCTGATTAATTCCTTGAACTGTTGTGATTTCTCTCCAGTCAACTTCCAGGTCTTCAGCCTGGTCTCTGTTGACCTTACAGCCCTCTCTGACCACTGCTTGCAGCTGATTTTGGCAACTACTGATTTATGCTGTGGGCCAACTGTTTTACTGGGGATCACTTTGCAATCATTGGTTCTACCCCAATGCCTTTTTCTTACTAGGAAGAAGTCTACTTGAGTTGCATGTTGACTACTCTTTTGTGTAATCTTGTGACTCTCTCTCTCTTTCTAAACCATGTGTCGGCTACTATCAAGCCATTTGCAAGATAGAAGTTTAGAGTGGCCTTTCCTTCTTTATCCCTGTGGTCTACCCATGCGGACACAGGCAGTCCTCATATCCTTTTCTGTCTGTCCAGTTATGTGCATGCAAGTCACCCATTATCAATACCAATTCATGTTGTCCTGCTTTATCCAGTAGGTCCTGTGCCTGCTATCTGAATGCATGTTTCTCTTCACCATCAACAAACCTGCTGTGGATAATAGGCTGAGACTATGAAAACTGCCCTATCATTAGGCTGGAGTCTGGTTGCCATGGATCTGTCACAAATTCTGACAGCATTCCTCACTGCCTTCTGAAGCTTTTCTCTCACAATTCCCACACCATTTCTAGCCTGTCCTCTTCCTGAGAAGTAGACTCCAGATCCCAAGCCAAGTGGCTTTGTTTCACTGCCCTTCCATCTTTTCTCTTGGATACATAGGATGTCCAGTCTCCTCCACTCCATCATGTCATCCACTTCCAAGATCCATCCTGTCAGTGAACCTACACTTAGCGTTGCAATTCTTAGTTCATGTTTGGCAAATTGATCAGATTTATGTCCAGCTTTTACTCAACAGACCTATCCCAGGTAACCCAGGCTGGGCATCTGGACATCAGCCGGCCAGTAGCTTATTGATCCAGGGCGGCTGGGCTTTATGGCTGGCACACTACCCAGTAGGGGCACACATACCCCTCCCACCATCAACATGGGTCCCTGGTGTAGGCTGGAGTATGTTATAGGTCCTTAACTTACTCATCATCGGTGTATATCCATGCCCATTTGTTAGCATTGGTATTGTATAACCTGAGTATATGAGGCTGTTGATATTTGTCCTAGCAATTTTGATTGCAGCATCTGATTCACCTAACCCAAATACATATAAAGTAACAACGTGAAGTGACAGTACACAAACTCATCACACTCCTTTCCCATTCTTGAATTAGGCCATTATTTCACAGTTATTTCTAACTGCTGCTGAGCATTACCTTGCTGGTATGTTTAACAAGGCCAGATGTTTGGTAACGTAAGACTCATTAGTCTCGTCCTTTTCTTGCCCTGGACTATAAACTGACCTTCCCAAACTAATGACCACTGTTTTTTTTGTTTTTTTTAAGATGTACTGGCAATTTTCAAGGACAAAGTAATGGCGTCACATTTTGGATGTTAAGCAATTCATATATAATTCCATCAGTTCCAGAAGCCTTGCTATATTAGCAACACTCTCTGGAGCCCATTTAACTGTAGTCACCAGGAAATCTGGCTGTAGATCAGAGAATATCCCATCATATTTTATACAGATCTTCTGTATATTCCTCTTAATATCTTCTACTTGTGTGAGGTAGGTATGTGTGTGTGTGTGTGTGTGTGTGTGTGTGTGTGTGTGTGTGTGTGTGTGTGTGTGTGTGTGTGTGCGTGTATCATTTTTAATCTTTGTGTAACTTGAAAAAATATTAAAGTGTCATTATGAGCAGAATACTTTGGTTAACACTTAAGTCTTACAATCTAGTTAGTAAGGGACACTTGTTGTCTTCTACCAATACTGGGTGATGTGGCTGATTTTCTCAATGGCCTCCTTGGCCATAAACCTAGTAAGAATCTAAGAACCTGTACAGCATTAACATATGTTTGACTTTTCACTCCTTGATTTTCTTTTCAGCAAAGTTCTTGGTTGCTCAATGCTTTGACAATATCAACATCAGTTACAGGTTGTGCTGAATCATTATACATGGAATTCGGAAAACTTCTCAACATTTCTTTGCCAAAATAAATGACACAGTCTGACAAGTTCATCAAAAAGTGAGCTTCTTGAATAGTACATCCAGGACTAGAAGTGCAAATTAGAGTGGAGTCAAGTACAATAACAATTAAGAAATTTGTGAATTAAAGAGAGAACTTGCTAAGAATTTATGTCCTGAAAAGTCATTAAATATACTGCAATGGAGTTTTAAGGCTAAAAGATGCTGATATTCCTTATAATCTATGAAGTTGGGAAGTGTAATTCATATCAAGACATCTGTTGATCTCTTGAAAACAAAACTGCTCAGTCAAACCAGAACAAGAATATAATATCATTATAACCCACCCACAAAGACTGAAATAAGCATTTTTACAGGATGGGAAGCCTTACTGCATCCCCCTCTCTGTAGGGAACACGCCTCCATATCCCTTAAAACACTACCTCCAGAGTTGTACAATAGTGGGCAAGGCAGAAACTCCCTAAAACAGCACAGAAAAGTCTAATGCAAACAGAGATACTCCTCTGTCTAGATGTCAAGCATTCAGCCTATAATCAAATGTTAATTCAACCAGCAGTGTTCAAGCAACTAAAATTCAGTTTATTGGATTTGCCCTCCTGCACCACCTTACTTATGTGCTAACCCTGCCCCTAACCCCAAATCTATACATTATTACTACAAACCCTTTCTCTTACAGTACCACCATACAAGACAAAAGAACAAAACAGACAAAATCTAAAACATACAAAATAAGTTAATGTACTCTCTTGGCTAACCATTACCCTAACTCACGAATACTCATTTCAGTCAAACATCCTTTTTCCTATACACTCCTACTTACAAACACTATAAACACCCTACACCTATTTCCTTACACACTTAACATACCTCCAAACTTATAACTAGAACCTAACAACTTACCCTGCCAGATGCATACGCTATCCTCCTCAACCCTCTTACAGAGGTTACTCATACTTACACTTCTACCACCCCTAACTTTAGCTTACCTGCTAAACTCCTATGAACACCCAATATATCCACACATTCTCCACCCCAACACACTATCTACCTCTCCTTCTCTACCTATTCTCACTAACCATGTTAACATAATATCAACACCTAGCTATCTACCAGCAAAATTCCATAGGATTACCCACATTAGATATAACTCTCCCAAGCCCTGAAAGTCTCTAACTCTCTATACATTCCCAAATGTTAGACCTCAAACACTATGCCTCTTTTAGAAAGATGGTGACATTCATCCAAACCCAGGCCCTATAACTACTACTTCCACTCAACTCCACAACCCTGACACCCATCTATCCATTCTTTTACTAAACCACTTAACTCACTGATATTAGCTCACCTCAACATATGCAGCCTTAATAACAAAGTTGCACGACTCCATGCTCTCCTAGATACTCCTTTGACATTCTTTGTTTAACAGAAACTTGGCTAAAACCTTCAACTAAAGACAATGAAGTCATCCCACCCAGTTACAATATTTTGCGACTTGACCGCACAACCAAAAAGGGTGGCGGTGTAGCTATCCTTTTTAAATCCAGCCTACAGATTACTAGCTTCGACTATATACCACCTCAAGTCCCCAACGCTGAAATTCTTATTACCAAGCTTCAACTTAACAAATTCAAATCCATCTATATTATCTGTACCTATCTTCCTCCTGGTAATAACACTGCCACAATAGAGAATTTCCTCTGTTGGCTATCTCAAAATCTGCCTCAAGAAACCATAATCCTGGGTGATTTTAACACTGATTGGAAGTGTTTGAGCAGTTGCCACCCTACAAGCCATATAAACCTTTTTGGTTTTTCACAAACCATTACCTCCCCTACCAGGATAAACAAGCCTAATAAGAAAGAAAGTACCTTAGATTGGATTCTAATAAACAGTCATCTCCAGACATATGAATATGGTACTCTCCCTGATGATGTAAGTGACCACTCATTAACCTACATCATCAGACATAAAACCAATCTACCTAACCCAACCATATCTAGAACAATTAGAACCAAGAAAAACATCAACCCTGATCTCTTCCAAAGGGAACTAAGAGCATGCAACTGGTCTCCCTTAAAATACCTCCCACTGGAGGAAGCTGTCAATTACTTCAACTCTAACTTCTTAGCCATTCTAGACCACCATGCTCCAATGCGCTCTAAAAGAATGAGAATTAAATCTGCCCCATGTCTTTCAAAAGAAACAAGGCAAAAAAATCAAGCTCAGAAATAAATACTGGAACAAATCAAGATCAACGAAAAACCCAGTAATCAACAAAACTTCAGGCAACTAAGAAATGAAACTAAAAAAGCAGTACTATCTGACAAAAGAAACTACTACCTACAATTCCAACAGACCCAACATAATCAACCACAAAAATTCTGGGCAAGTATTAATCAATTATTGCACCCAGGTCAATCCATCACACCAAACCCACAAGGTACAGACCAAGAGAATCCTAAACAGACTGCTAATACCTTTAATACCTATGTCACTGAGGCCATTCAAAACCTTGCCAGTCAGCTATCCACTCAAGACTTACCTATATCCAACTATATCACTAACCCACCCCCTCCATTTCTCTTCCAACCAGTCCCAACTGCATATATTCTTGCCCTCATCCAAAAACTTAAACCATGCACTCCTTCAGCTGACCAAATACCCGCTGAATACCTACAAAAGGCAGCCAAATCTTTTGCTTACCCCATTTCCATTCTTATCAATAGAACATTCACTGAAGGACACATCCCTAGCATATGGAAGGACTCCCATATTATCCCCCTTCATAAGGGTGGTAAATCCACTGAACTCTACAATTACCGTCCCATAGCCCTACTGTCTCCCCTAGCAAAGATCATGGAAAAATGCATCCATAAACAATTTCTAGACCATCTAATCCATAATAACTTACTTTCCAACTCTCAACATGGTTTCAGACCTTCACACAGCACTACTACCACCCTTGTTTCTTTCACTCACTGTATCAACAAAAAACAAAACCTTAATAGGTTTTCCTCTGCACTGTTTATAGATCTGTCTATGCCGTTTGATATGGTAAATCACCAGTTACTTATAAAAATCCTTAAATCTCTGTCACTAGAAGCATTCGCTATAAAATGGTTCCAATCCTATCTGGATAACAGACAACAGGCCGTGCTATGGCACAATAATCTATCTACCCATCAACATAGGGGTCCCCCAAGGGTCCATATTAGGACCTCTCCTATTTTTTGTATTTATCAACGACCTTCACCTAGAAACCTCCCAGCTACATGCGTACAATATGCACATGATTTGACACTTATATGCTCAGCCACATCTATAGCTGAACTTCACTCCCTTACCCAAAAGGTCTTTAACACAGTTGAACTAAGGTTTACTTGAAGCTGTCTCCTTCTAAACCCAAAACTAAAGTCCTCCTTTTCACTCCTACTTTTAAGTCCCTCCCAACAGACTTCACAGTAACATCCAATAACAGTACTCCTATATCACCAGACCCAACTACCAAACTACTTTGTATCACCATAGATAGCAACCTTAACTTTGACACCCATATTAACAATAGTCTAAAATCTCTTAATAGAAAACTAGGCTCTCTCTACTTCTTACTGCTTAATAACTCACCCATACCTGGCTACTACTCATACTTTCACTTTCTCACACCCACTTCCTCCTCTACTCACTCACTTCCACTCCATTTCCCCCTGCCTTATCCCAATAAACCTACTACATCTCCTCCATCCCAAAATACTCTCCTACTCTACAAAAAGCCTCTCACTTACATTTCCACCAACCCCAAACAACTTCTTACTCTCCAAACTTAAAAGACTTAAAGTTTTCTCAAATAATTTCCTAGCCTTATCTGGAGACATTCACCCTAACCCTGGCCCCTGCCTCAGTACAAACAACTCCATCCCTCCTTCCCCCTCCTCCCACACTTCTAATACACCTATCCCTCCCACTCCTTCTACTCCTAAGACCTCTCCTAGCACCCTTAAGGTCTTCACTATCAATGCCCAAAGCCTTAACAACAAAATTCACCATGTTCACGCCTGGATTAATCACAACCAACCTGACATCTTAGCCATCTCTGAGACCTGGCTAAAACCCCATATCTCTGATTCTGAAATCCTACCTCCAGGTTTCAACATCCTCAGGAGTGACCGAATAAACAAAAAAGGTGGAGGCTCTGCCATAATCTACTCTAACCTTCTCTCCATAATCCCCCTGCAAATCCCAACCCCTCTATTCAAAAATACTGAAATAACTGCTCGTCTGCTCCAACTCAATAAACATAAAAATATCTGCTTCATTTCTTTATACATCTCCCCTGGCAACAACATCTCTACCCTGGAGAATATTCTCCACTGGGCCTCATCTGAAATAAAATATGAAACATTTATTCTAGGTGACGTCAACATTGATTGGAACAAAATCAACACACCTTCCCCCTCCCTAGCTATCAACCTTTTCAACTTCTCCCAATTAATCCATTCCACAACCAGGTCTAACAAAAACCACCCCCCTGGTTCCATCATAGACTGGATTTTAGTCTCCCATCCAAACAAAATCTCTCTATCAGGAACTATCCCTGAATCCTTTAGTGACCAATTCCCTGCCTTCATTCATCGCTCAGCTAACCCCACTCAATTCCTACATCATTATATCCAAACTCGTAACCTTAGCAACTTCAACCCCACAATTTTCTCTAACATATTCAAAGAAATCAACTGGCAAATCCTTCACATTCTCTCCCTCGACAATGCCATAGAACACTTTAACTCCATCTTCCTAAATACTCTTAACTCCCTAGCCCCCCTTAGAAATAAACGAATCAAAGCCAAATCTGCTCCTTGGCTGACCAAAGAGACTAAACATTCCATGCAGCTCAGAGACAAATCTTGGAAGCTTTATCAGAAAACAGCCTTCTGCCTTGCTCCAATATACCCAACTCCGCAACCAAGTAAAAAAACTAATCACTAGGGACAAAAAAAAACTACTACAATAAACTTCATTCTACTAATCATAACAACCCAAAACAATTCTGGAAATCTGTTAACTCTCTTCTCTATCCTGGGTCACAAAATAACCCCTGCCCTGACCCTAGTTTAACTGACAATGAACTGAGCACACTCTTCAACACTTTCTTTACAGACTCTATAGCCAAGCTAACAAAAACATTCCCTAACAACAACCCTTCCAACTTCCTAATCTCTTCTGACTGTCACCCTATGTTTCAACTCAAACCAGTTTCCACAACATTCATAAAGAAGCTCTTAACCAAACTAAAACCTTGTTCCAATGCCCCCGACAACATTCCCCCCTCCTTCCTCAAATACACAGCCGAAGGAATAGCTCTTCCAATTAGCATCCTGATTAACCGATCCTTACAAGTGTCATACATTCCTAAACTCTGGCGTTCAGCCTACATTCTACCACTTCATAAAGGAGGTAAAAACAACTCCATTTCTAACTTCTGCCCTATAGCCTTACTCTCTCCTATATCTAAAATTCTTGAGAAATGTGTCCACTACCAACTTTTACCTTACTTAACAGAGAATCGGCTACTTACACCCACCCAACATGGTTTCCGTCCAGGCCACAGCACCATAACTGCCCTACTTTCCTTCTTAGAAACAGTTAATCAAGCCCGAAGTTCTGGACTTCTAGTATCCACTGTTCTGCTAGACCTTTCTAAAGCCTTTGATACCATCTCCCATTCACACCTACTCTGCCACCTCTCCAACCTTAATCTTTCCACTAATACTCTTTCCTGGTTCTCCAGTTACCTCTCTGACAGATCTCAGGCTGTCAGATGGAAGAACTCTACCTTTTCCTTCTTACCTACTCCTACTGGCGTTCCTCAGGGATCCATCCTCGGTCCCATACTTTTCAACATCTTCATAAACAACCTTCACACTGCTCTCCCTGACACTACAGTCATCCAATACGCTGATGACTCTACCTTAGTCTGTGCCGCCCCCAACTTTTCTGAACTTCTCTCTAAAACTCAAACAACTTTTTCCACTACATAGGTTCATAGGTTCATACTAGGCTATCTGCCCTAGGGCATTTATAAGCCTAGCCAGAATGTGTTTGGCTTTTGCCACCCATTTTAAATTAATTTTGCTATGCCCTTTTTCGAGGTTAGTATACTGTGCCACTGTCTAACAGTGACACAGAAGTGAACCTACGATCTCCCATCCACTCAACAAGATTCCTCTTGAAGAGAGTCAATGAGGGACTCTGCCTAACCTGGACTGGGATTTTATTCCAGAGTGAAGGGAGCCTCTGGGTTATGAATCTGTCCCTCCAGCATGTCCTATTTATTTCAGTGCTGAGGTTCAAGTCTCTCGGTGCGTGGCTCGATGGGATTTGGATTTTCTGAGGTGCAGCATGTCCATTAATTCCGGGTTGGACATGGCTTTATACGTCAGGCACAGATCGCCTCTGAACAGGCGGTATGCCACTGAGTAGAGCTGGAGTTTCTTTAACCGGGCAGCATATGGCATCTGTTTGAGTCCTTTGATCCTCTTGGTGAGGTACTTTTGGGGTCTTTCCAGTTGCTGCAGGTGTCTGGTAAGGTACATCCCAAAAGGGGCATTGTACTCAATTATGGGCCTGATGAGGGATGAGTAAAGAGGCACGATGACCTCCCTGATCTAGATGTGAATCCCTTCATGATTAGGTGGGCTATATAAAATGTTTTTCTAACCACTTTGGCCACGTGGTTGTCAAATGAGACATTGCTATCAACTTGGGTCCCCAGGTCCCTAATTACTTCTTCTGTACTTAATGGATTACCACCTATGTGGTAATTTGTGGGCACTTTGTTTTTGCCAAAGGGGATGACTATACACTTTTTGGCATTTAGCTTGAGGCCATGGCTCTGGCACCAGTTGTCTGTTTCTATGAGGCCCTTTTGGAGGATGCTTGTGTCGGCTGGAGAGTCGATTATGGCGCCCAGTTTGCAGTCATCTGCGAACTTGTTCAGCCATAGTCCTTCCGTGTTGGCCTGTACCTCCGAGAAATATATACCGAACAAGAGAGGTCCCAGGACTGAGCCTTGTGGGACACCACTTGTAACTGGTTTGGAGTCTGACATGGCTCCAGCAATTCTAACCATGTGGGTTCTGTCCTTGAGCCAGTTTGCAATCCATCTAGTGACATAGGGGTTTATATTTAAGCTGGTGAGCTTATCTATAATGCCTGAGTGGGGTATTGTATCGAAGGCTTTTGCGAGGTCCAGGTAGGCTGTGTGGACCACCTTCCCCTCGTCAATGGCCTTGGTGACTGTTTCAAAGAAATCAACCAGGTTTAAGAGGCAGGATCTGCCCTTAACAAAGCCGAACTGGGTAGGATCCAGTGTCTGTAGGTCCCCAATATCTTTATTTATGAGGTCCATGATGATCCTTTCTATATATTTGCAGACCAAGCTAGTCAGGCTTATGGGGCGATAGTTTCCAGGATCCGTTGAGGCACCACCTTTATGGAGAGGGACCACTGTTGCTGTATGCCACTCTTTGGGAACATATCCTGTAGCAAGGCTAAGATTGAACAGTAGTTTTATGTTTGGGTTTAGCTCTTCTTGGAGTTCATGTAGGACGCAGCCCGGGACACCGTCTGGTCCCATTGATGCTGTGTTTTTTGCTTTGGAGAGGGCAGCTCTTACCTGAGCATCTGAGATGTCAGGGGGGCAGCACTCTGCTGGAATAGATATTTGCCCTTTTGGTGGGGAGAGGGGAGAAGTTTGCACTGAACCTGTCAGCTAGGATGTTGGCAATGTCTGTGGGTTCAGTGTATTTTTTGTCATTTTGGACTAATTCTGAGCATATCTGGGAATTACCACCCAGGTTCCTAACATAACTAAAGAAAGCCTTGTGATTATCCTTAGTGTCCTGTGCAATTTTTCTCTCGAAGCTGGCCTTAGACAATTTTATGAGTGCCCGTAGTTTTTGCTAATACTGATCATTGATGCCTTCCCTTTTTGGGATTTTGCTCTATCATTTAGTAGCTTCCTCCTTCTATTGTATAGTTTGTTTATGGCTGGGGTCCACCAGACAGGACGTCTGCCTTTGGAGGATTGGGTCTTGGTTTTATTTGGGATTGCATGATCCATGCATTCCTGAAGGTGTTCATAGAATGCGTTTATAAAGGATTCTGCAGTCTGGGCCGTATTTTCCACAGGCCCGGGGGCTTTGAAGGATTCCACCTTGGTTTTGAGGAGTGTGAAATTTGCTTTAGAGAAGTTTTTCACTGTGGTTTTCTGGGCAGGGGGTGGGGTCGGGATGTGAATATCCAGTGAGATTAGTTTATGGTCTGATCTTACCAGTGAGGGATACACTTCTGGTCTGGAGCATAGAGTCCCCATGTTGGTGATGATCAGGTCCAGTATGTTTTCCCCTCTTGTGGGAGTGGTAACAAGTTGTTCCATACCATTTGAGTTTATAAACTCTAGGAACCTTTGGGCTAGGGTGTTGGGGCTAGAGTAATGCTTCCAGTCTATGTTTGGGTAGTTGAAGTTGCCCAATATAATGGTGTTTGGAGAGACCTTCATATTTTCCAGTGTTCTCAGGAAGGCCGAGTGGGGTTCCTGGGTTTGGGAGGGTGGTCTGTAGCAGGCTATAAACTGGAAGGCAGTTTTACCCACTGTTAGTTGCACATGGATAGTCTCTGATGCTTCATGCTTTGCCACCAACCTGGAGGTGTGGGTATCTTTAATGAATATCGATACTCCCCCTCCTTTTGTGGTTCGGTCCAAGTTTTGGGGCCGAAAAGCATGGTATGAGGTATAACCTGGTAGTGCTGGGGTGCTCTCGGGAGCTCTGAACCAGGTTTCTGTTACTGCACAGATATCGATGTTCTCCATGCTAAGGAGAGTTTCGAGTGCGTGCATCTTGAGGTTTAGACTTCTGGCGTTGAGTAGCATTAGTCTTAGTTTCTTATCCCTTGTGATACCTATGGAGGTGGGTTTGTCTTTTGAGCCTTGTCTAAAAAAGGCACTATGGGGGTAGCAAGAGCCTTTGCCAATATCCGAAAGCCCAGGGGTGACAGGTGCAAGCCGTCCCTAGCAAAGCATCGTGGCTTGTCGAGCATATCATCCCAAGCTGACAGGCATTGGATCCCCTTTGAATGACACCAGTAATTAAGCCAATTGTTGAAATTGATCATTTTGTCTTCATATTGTGGCATCATTCTTGGTGAGGGTAAGATGCTACTCAAGGTCAGGGTCATACCGGCCTGGGCTACATGCTCAGAGAGCTCCTTTATGTCTCTTTTCATGTAGTCCAGGGAGGTACGTCTCAGGTCATTCACACCAGCATGGACAATGACTGAGTCATATTTGTACTTGCCTTGGAGTGACCTGAATGCTTGTGTTATGTGGCGGATCCTAGCGCCTGACAGGCTGCTCACCGTGACCCTCTCCTTGTTCAGCTTGGTGAGCGGGACGTCAGTGTGCCTGACGATAGAGTCACCTATTACAAGTGTATCAGGTGTGTTGTTTAGTCTTAAGGGCTGTGACTGTTCGGCACACTGGCTTTGTGAGATATGTGTTGCACGTGTTTTGTTTTGGGGTAGCGGTTGCTTGGGTGTCTGCTTTGGAGGTCTCTGCTGCTTAGGAAGATCTTTATTTAGAGCCTCTGAGTATGTTTTTGTGTGATTATGTGTTTGGTTTGCTGTCGTGGTAGGTCTATGTGAGACTGGAATTGTAGTGAGTGTGGTTTCCTTCTCCTCCTGACTGGTTATGCCAGTACTGAGTTGAGAGATATTAGCCTCCAGTTTGGCTATATGGTTGCATCTCTCACATGTGTTGGAATTTGTTGGGAGGAGGAAAGGGTTGTCTGTGTACATGAGGCAGTTGTAACATTGCCTCAAGATTCCCAGATTCACCAGCTGGACCGGAGAGGAGATTGACAACTGACCTTTGGACATGCTAGAATAATATTGGGAATTCCTTAATAATTGAAAACAAGGGCCAGTAGGGAGTGAGGGTGTAGTGCTTTTAATTTTTAGTGCTGACTTGTATAATTGCTTTAGCGAGCAAGTGCCAGGTAACTTAAGTGCAATGTGTTACAGATAACTTAAATGCAAAAATGACAAACAGTAACTTTCTTTCAAGTGAAACAAGGAAATAAGTACAGTAAGCAATGCAGATATCACTAGTGATCCACAGAAGCACTGAGAAGCCGCGTATTAGGTGGAATTAGTGTTCCAGGGAAATAACAAGCAAACAACAAGCATATAAACAAAGCTAGATTCAGCAGGCCTGGATCTAGTTTATGCTACAGCAAACAAGGTGTACCAATTTCAGTAAGATACAGTTCAAATATTCAGGCACTATAAACCTTTAACCAGAAATTCCCAGCTCAGAAGGGCAGAGTCCAGCCTCTTCTCCCACAAGAGTGCAGACCACGAACCTTCTTAATGTAAAATAACTGGCCTGAAGCCCAAGTGCTTAAACCAGAACTAATACACTTTAAGAATAACAGACACAGAAAACTGGATGCATCAAAACCATCTCTCCCTCAACTCCAGTAAATCCAAGATACTAATTTTCCTGCCTTCCAAGGCTTCTTCCTTGGACAAAAACACTTTCAACATCCTCAGCCAAACTAACATTCCTATAGAAGTGGTCCCCTACGCTAAACTCCTTGGCATAACCATTGACGAACGCCTTAAATTCGACCTCCACATTCAACAAAACATAAAACAAAACCCACCAAAAACTAGGCATGCTCTACAGGAATAATCTATTTCTTTCAAAATCCTCTAGGCAAACCTTAGCTACCTGCTTCTTCCTTTCCTCTCTACTTTATGGAGCCCCTCTTCTAACTAATCTGTCTGCCTCCCTCTCTTCTAAACTTGAAGCTTGCTATAATAAAATCTCTAAATTCGCCACTAAATCCAAAAACTCTACCCACCACTGCCTCTCCCTTCAATCTTTAAACTGGCTAGAACTCCCAAACCACCTTGACCATCTCCAACTAACAACCACTCATAAATTAATATTCTACCCAGAAAAATGCCCTGCTCTATCCAACATCCTCCCCCCTTACATTCCCAACCGATCTCTAAGATCTGAACACCAACATCTAATCTCCATCCCCAGACCTAAACATCCCGCTGGCCAGCAACTACTTTCCTTCTCTCTAGGTAGGAAATGGAAGTCTCTCCCTCCTTCTCTTAGAACCATACCTAACTCAGATTACTTTAAAACCCAACTTTTCTTACACCTATCTTCAAAATGGAAATGTTCTTGCTTTCACCCTACATAATCCCAAGGTTCCTGTAGACTAAGCTCCTATACTCCTGCACCTTTATGCACTCTAATTCTAGCTATGATTTAGCTGGCTCTAACTTCACTGTATGGATGAAAATATTGAAAAGTTAGCAAATCTATAAAAAAAAAAAAAAAAATCTTTTGCTGTTGTTTTTTTCTTTAGCATTTGCTGTGTTCTTCTTTGAATTCTTGCTGTGTGTACATTCTATTGTAAATTTGCATTTACAATGTTCTTACTGTGTGTACATTCTATTGTAAATTAGCATTTGCAGTGTCTTACTATATTTTCTTGCTGTGTGGACTTTCTTTTGTATTCTTCTCATACATTGTATTGGTTGTACTGCCTTTGGAGCTTTTCTCCCCGGGCCTCCACTGAAAATGGGTTCTTCTTGGCCCAGTGGACTACCCCGGTAATCAAACTGAAATAAATAAATAAATAAATAAACCTTTCCTCTCTCCTGCAGCTAGAATAACTATTGCTCACACCCATCTAATTTCTACTCTCCTCTATGCCTCATCCATATATACTAATCTCTCTAAAAACAACCTTAATAAAATGGAAAATGCCTACAGTAGCATAGCCAGATTTGCTACAGGTAAACCTTTTAGAACCCACCACTGTACTAACCTAAAGCAACTAGGATGGCTTGAATTACAAAATCAGCTTAAATTCCACCAGTTTACCATTGCCCATAAAACCCTTTGCCATCCTACCAATACCCCTATACTGTCTACACTCATTATCCCCTACAACAATCTAAACACCTTACGTTCATCACATAGACTTCTAGTAAATATTTGTAAGTCAAACAACAGGGCTGGAGACTGACGTTTCTCTAATGCTGTTGGAAAATCCTGGAACCTTCTTCCTCAGTTCCCTCTATATCACTCTTTAAAAACACACTGAAACTTTTTCTCAGAACACACTGGCTGTGCCCCTCTACCAAACCTGACTGATCTACCACCTTTCTTACTTGGATCTACCTGCTCTCTTCTTCTCAATATTCTTGCTCCTTTTCTTAACAACTGACCTTGACCTTTCTAGATTTTTTTTACTTACATAGGTTCATAGGTTCATAGGTTCATACTAGGCTATCTGCCCAAGGGCATTTATAAGCCTAGCCCATAGTTATTTGGCTTTCGCCACCCCTTTAGTTTGAATAAAACTATGCCTATTATTTTGCTGTGCCTCTGTCAAGCAGTGACACTGAAGTAATCCCTGGGGTATATCTGCGATCTCCCATCCATTGGTCAAGATTCCTCTTGAACAAGGCCAGCGAGGTGCTCTGCCTCACATGTACCGGGATTTTGTTCCACAGCATAGGGAGTCTCTGGGTGATGAATCTGTCCCTCCAGCACGTTCTATTAATAACCGTGTCAAGGTTTAAGTCTCCGCCCTTGTGGTTCTGAGGATCTAGATTTTTGAGGTGAAGCATATTCATCAAATCAGGGTTTGACATGGCCTTATATGTCAGGCACAGGTCACCTCTGAGCAAGCGGTATGAGACTGAATAGAGCTGGAGTTCTTTCAGTCGGGTAGCATAAGACATATTTTGAGACCCTTTATCCTTTTGGTGAGGAACTTTTGGGGCCTTTCCAGCTGCTGCAGGTGTCGGGTCAGATACATTCCGAATGGGGCATTGTACTCAATCATAGGTCTAATGAGTGATGAGTACAGGGGGACGATGACCTCCCCTGATCTAGATGTGAATCCCTTCATGATCAGGTGGGCAATGTAGAAGGTTTTCCTAACTACTTTAGCAACATGAGTGTCAAACGAAAGGCTACTGTCAACCTGGGTCCCCAGATCCCTAATGACTTCTTCTGTGCTCAGTGGATTGCCACCTATATGGTAGCTAGGGGTAACCTTGTTTTTCCCAAAGGGTATGACTATGCAATTCTTGGCATTTAACTTTAGGCCATGGCTCTGGCACCAGTTATCCGTTTCTGTGAGGCCCTTCTGAAGGATATCTGTGTCAGATGTGTTTTCGACTATGGCGCCCAGTTTGCAGTCATCTGCAAACTTTGTCAGCCATAACCCTCCTGCGTTTGCTTGTACTTCAGAAAAGTAGATGCCGAACAAGAGTGGACCCAGGACTGAGCCCTGTGGGACACCACTTGTGACAGGCTTTGAGTCTGACATGGCTCCAGCAACTCTGACCCTGTGGGTTCTGTCACTTAGCCAGTTTGCAACCCATCTTGTGATGTATGGGTTTACATTCGAGCTGATGAGTTTTTCGATGATACCTGAGTGGGGTATTGTGTTGAAGGCCTTTGCCAGGTCAAGGTAGGCTGTATGGACTGCCTTTCTCTCATCAATGGCCTTGGTGACTGTCTCGAAAAAGTCAACCAAGTTTAAAAGGCATGATCTGCCTTTGACAAAGCCAAACTGGGTTGGATCCAAAGTCTGCAAGTTCCCTATGTCTTTATTTATGAGTTCCATTATGATCCTCTCCATGGCTTTGCAGATAAGGCTTGTCAAGCTAATGGGACGGTAATTTCCAGGGTCGGTGGAGGCACCGCCCTTGTGATCCTCTTAATTTATTTACGCAGACTAGTTATTAACTCTTATACTGATTATTACAGCTCCTACTTTGTGTTTTCCTTCTCTGTGTCAACCTATTTACCAACATATTATCTAACTCAGCTGCTATATTTTATATGTTGTATTGCAACTACATTTGTTGTATTGCAACTACATTTGCTTTGTATTAAGTATATTTGTATATTTAGCACTATTCTATGAACAAACGACCACTGTGATTATTCCCTGTTTTTTTTTTCTCTTGAAATGTTTAACATACACATTTTTCTTTGTATAATGTGATTATATTTTTATTTCCTCGGAGCTTATCTCCCCCGGCCTCTACTGAAAATGGACATATATCCAGTTAGACTAGCCCGGTCAACAAATGTAAAATAAATAAAATAAAATAAATAAATGAGAATTCAGTCAAATGTGCTTTCAGTGTTTTTACCACCTCAAAAAACTTTTCATTCAAATGTGTTTTCAACATTTTGAGCTGTAACCATATATGTGTGCATGTGTGTGTAAAAAAATATATGTGTATATTTATCTATGTGTATATATATCTATATATATCTATATATATCTATATATATATATATATATATATATATATATATATATATATACATATATATATACACACACAAACACACACATGCACATTCATATACATATATGTCTACACATATATAATACAAATAAATGGTGTATCTTCTAAAATTAAGTACAGACTTCAAATCAAGTCTCAACAGCTTCTGTAGAGAAAGGTGATAATGTTTTTTTTGCTATTTATCAGCTACATTTCTACAAAGGCATGACTTCATCTTGCCAGCTGTCAAAAAAGGATCTTCAAAGTCCTGATGTTTCTACTATACCTCCTCAATTTTTTATACAATCTTTTTCCTTCCATGTCCGACAGTCATCAAGCCCCCTGCCCTACAGGTCTTTAGCTCATGTGATCTTAATGCAGGGGCTCTGCCTGCACCATGTGATGCCTGACCAATAGTTGCTACCATTCAGACAGTCAGACAGAAGCCACCAACCTATCATCCACATGCACTTGGGGAGGGTGTGTATGGCCCCAGTGGCCTAGGGTGTGGTTTCTTGCAAACTGAAGCCATTCATGTTTCAGACCATCTGGGGAAGTAAACAGCCCCTGTCTTCTTCTTAGATGACTTCATCATACTGGGCAATGGTCATAATGGTGTTTCTATTTAAGTCCTCAGTCCTGGTCCAGGTGGGTGATCACAACAGGGGCAGGATTGGACTTCACCATGCCCATGCACAAACAGGGGCGGGATTTTACTTCACCATGCCCATGCACAATCTCAAACACATCCGAATGAAGGTTATGTTCGACAATTTGACACCACTAAGCTTACATTTTTGGTCTTTTTTTTTTGGTATCACTTTGGTATCACTTAAGCTTGTTTGCATGGTGGTGAAACACCTACTCCTCCCCCCTGCCAGGAATAGTGAACAGACACTGGTCCCCTCTTCCTCCTGCCCAGCTAACCTAATGTGGATCATCTGCATTAAGGCCAGGCCTTTCTTCATCTATGCCACACAGTGAGGCCTTCTTCAATAATGTTTTTTTTGTTGTAGAATGTATTACTTTTATGATTTTACGAGTAGAAAGCAAAAGTGACTGAAAAATATGTTTTTCTTTAGCTAATTACAAGTTACTACATTAAAACAACAGCAGAGCAGTATTCTCAGCCATTTGAAATGTGTCTGAAGAATTGTTTGGTTTTCATGGATAAATCTGCTTTAATATAATGCTAATCACACAGTGCCAGGAATGGAACCTAAATCTATACTACAAGCACAAATAAACTTGGTAGCCTGGATACCATGCTGACTGTACATATGCTTTCTAAGCACAGGCATAAAGGAAATATTCAGTAAAGACTGCAAGAAAGACCATGCCAAGCTAGAATCATCACTGCATAATATCTTAAACCTACTTTAAGGTGTAGTGGAGGTCCATGGGAAATATGCAAATGACTCCTTATAGATAAAGCAGTCTTTCAGCTATATGGCTTCTGAATGCCCATGACTTTTTACTTTTTAAGTCTTTATGGGTACATTCAGGCCAATAAAGTCATAACCCACTAGCTGTAGACATGCATATTACTGCATTTTTTTACCTTATTAGGTGGTGGTGCTGCGGTAACGTTGTCGCCTCACAGTAAGACGCTGTCTGGTTCGATTCTCAGCTAGAGCATCTTCAGCGTGGAGACATGTGTGAATGGGCGTACCTTCGTTGAAGGTTGTGCATCAGGGCTGGTAACTCGGCACGTAAAAATCAACTACCAATCATTAGCAGACCGGAGTTCCGCTGTGGCGACCCCTAACCGGGAAAAGCCGAAAGACACAACAACAAGTACAGCATAAGTGGGTTATCTGAATATACTTTAGAACTTAAAATCAAGAAAGATGTCTTTAAATATTAGGATGCTAGCAAAATATCCTAAACAACATTCAAACTAAAGGATAAAAATGTCACACAGACAAACCATTCAATAAAAGCTACTTTAGACCTTCAGTAGTGTAGGCCCATGTCTACAGTTAGCGGGGTTTGACTTTATTGGCTTGAATGTACCTGTAAAGACTTAAAAAAAAGTAAAAAGTCATGGGCATTCAGAAACCATGGAGCTGAAACACTGGTATGTCCTTAGTGGGTCATCTGTATATATCACATGGGCCTTCACTGCAGGAAGTTTAAGGTATTACACAGTAAAGACTCTAGCTTGGCAAGATCTTGCTTGCAGTTTTTTACTAAATGGTTTGTATTTGTGACGTTTTTACCATTTGGTTTGGTCATACAGGAAACACTAAGATTAATTCTGAGCACACTTACAGAGTGAGTCAGACTGTGCTGTTCGGGTCTATATTAGATAGTCGAAGTTCCGTAACTCTGAACACCTAATGGTCAAACCATTAAGTTTGAAGTTTCAGAACTTCGACTATACAAAAAAAAATACAGCATACAAAACAATAACTTGTTGTAAGCAGCAACCCCCCCCCACACCCTCCGCTACTTAAATATACCAACTCCGAGATTGCACCACATTGAAGTGAATGGAAACCTACACTTATGGAGATTTCCATTCAAACGCTCAAACTTTTACAAATTCGAACGTATGGTCTCGACCATATGTGGTTCGAACTTGTAAAAGTTCGACTATGTGAATGGAACCCTGCTGTTCAGGGGTTAAAGCAAATGTCAGTGCATCACAGTTCCATCTTCCAAGATGCACAAGTGTTCCCTCTCCAATATACCAAAAATGTTCTCTCTTCCTCTCTATTTATTGATCTCTCAAAAGCATTTGATATGGTAAACCACTCTCTGCTTATAAATATTCTGAAATCACTCTCTCTTGATACTTTGGCTGTACAATGGTTTTCTTCTTATCTCAGCAATAGGCAACAAGCTGTGCTCTGGGAGAATAAACTATCATCCCACCTTCCAGTCTCACTCGGTGTCCCTCAAGGCTCCATCCTAGGCCCTCTCTTATTCTCAATATGTATCAATGATCTCTACCTAGCTATTCCTCAGGCAACATGCATACAATATGCAGATGATTCAACTTTAATCTGTGCAGCTGAATCTTCATCAGAATTACAATCCCTAACTCAGAAAATATTTAACATAGTTGAGACTTGGTTCATAAAACGTTGCCTTCTCCTGAATCCCAAAAAAACAAAGCTCCTTCTCTTTACACATACCCGCAAATCCATGCCCTTAGATTTCTCTGTCATTTCTAACAATGGCACCCTCATATCCCCTGATTCTACCACCAAACTCCTAGGAATAACTATAGACAATCACCTCAGCTTTGATAACCATATTAACAATACTATAAAAACAGTCAACAGAAAAATGGGCTCCCTATACAGGATTAAATATTTTCTCACTTCAACCGCCAGAACTACTATTGCCCACTCTCATCTAATCTCAACACTCCTCTATGCCTCACCTATTTACACCAACCTATCCAAGAAGAATCTTCTTAAACTCACTACATCTTACAACAACATTGCCAGATTTGCTACTGGTAATCACTTTAGAACTCATCACTGCCAGAATCTAAAACAACTAGGATGGCTTGAACTGCAAAATCAGCTTCATTTTAGCCAACTAACCATTGTTCATAAGATCCTCAACCAGCCCAACAACACTCCTATACTCTCAAACCTCATTACCCCATATTTTATTTATTTATTTTATTTTACATTTGTTGACCGGGCTAGTCTAGCTGGACATGTATCCGTTTTCAGTAGAGGCCCGGGGAGAAAAGCTCCAGTACAGGCAATAAACAATGATTTGGCAAATAAAGCATTAATATGAGTAAACAATACAAGGTAAAAAAGAAAAATCAATTTCAACACAAAAGAAATACTAAAAATAGGAGATAAACTTATAATATATACTACTGTATTAGACTTATAAAACAGAAACTATAACACTACTACTAATATATACTACTGTATTAGACTTATAAAACAGAAAAAATAACACAAGATGAAGTTAAAAAAGGTTGCTGGTAAAGTCTACTTCTCAGATATAAATCTCAAACTATTGAAAGCGTTTGTGAGGAGCTCAGTAAGGGGAAAGGGGAGGAAAATTAGGTAAATGAGGACATGGTTTCAGTCGGGATTAGCACAAGGACACAACCACTGTGCTTTAAGATGTTCTCTGATGTGTTTTTTGAAAAGAGAAAAAAAAATCTTAATTCCTTACGCTCAGCTAACAAACTTCTACTTAGTATTAATAAGTCTAATAACATGGCAGGAAACTCTCTGTTCTCTTACACAACTGGGAAATACTGGAATCTTCTACCTAGTGATCTTATATCACTTCCTTCCCTACCTCATTTCAAACAAAAACTCAAAATACACCTTAGAACGCACTGGTTGGGCCCTTGCACTAACCCTGACTAACGTATAACTTCAGTGACTAAGTTTCTCCTAACTCCTCCTCAATTACAATTTAATGCTCTTTCTGCAAACTTTAGAAAAATATCAAACCTACTTTAGTGATGTTCTACCTCATATGGATATCACATTCAACATGTTATCAATACTCATATACAACCATTCCCATGTAATTGTAAACCTTAAGTTTAATCTACCTCACGTGAATATGTTATCCCATATTATTGTAAATATTTGTCTTGTAATAAACTGTAAAATGCTTGTATCTACTGCTATGTTAACTTGATTGTAACCTGACAAACACTTTTTGTATTTGCAATCTCATACATTTTGTTATAATGTATCTGTCTTTGGAGCTTTTCTCCCGGGCCTCTACTGAAAATGGACATATATCCAGTTAGACTAGCCCAGTCAACAAATGTAAAATAAATAAATAAATAAATAAATAAAACATCAGAGCACCAAAACTGTTTAACTGAAAACTACCATGAGCTAACTACAGAAGTCTTAAAAGTTAAGGGATGTAAAATATATTACAATGCTTGTAAAAACAGGAACTATGAACAATGAAAGGCGATTGAGTAATTTAGAAATGTTGAGGTCATAGCGGCATACATAATACTATGCGGTTTAATCAGATAAGATAGCCCATGATGGGATATAATCTAAAAGAAGAATGCAAGTTGGAGAGCTGACAAAAAAAGACTCCAGTGGTATCAACAAGCTGATGGTGCAAGTGACCAATAAGTTTAATTCCTGGAATCTGAAAGAGTAGCATAATATGCCCATTGTTTGTTAGTTGCATTAGACCCAAACTTGAGTATGGAATAACAATATGGAATCCTTATAAGAAAACAAACATGAGTAAACTGAAAAGAGTACAGAGGAAATATACCATGGGCATCTATGGATGTGAAAATTTAAGTTGTTATGAAAGACTACAATATTTGAACTTGTACAGTGTCTCTTACAGATATCTAAGAGGAGATCTTATTAAGGTATGTAGAGCATTTAGAGACAACTACCTCTGGGAATGTTTGGGGTTATCAAAAAGTACTAGGAATCATCAGACAACCGACGTAGAAGACTTCTCTGCTTAGTTTAGCAGAAGCATATTGGCATCAAGCAGGAATGGAAACTAAAACAGAAGTAGATAAAAATCAGGCAGCAACTAAATGTGTCACAACATAAAAACAAGAATATAAGGTGAAGGACCAGATGAGAAGGCATGAAATGAGGAAAAAGCATAAATATAGTTCCAAGTATAGAAAACTTCTGGAAGAACCTCACGTTGATCAGGATTGAACACAGGAATGGTTAAGGAGAGGTGAATTCAAACCAAGAGATGAAAGCTTAACAGTGACGGCCCAAGATAGTGGGCTATGTACACACTGGTTTACAAAATCCATTGAACATGTGGGAGAAACAGACAAATGTAGGTTTTGTAAAACAGAACTGAAAACAGTTGCAGACTCCGTTGCTGGTTGTGCCATACTAATGGCAGAAGGACTGTATACTGAAATAATGTGGTAAGAGTGTTGCACTGGGGATTGTGCAAACATTAAGGTATTGTAGTGGCTGAAAAACACTGGAAACGAGCATCAAAGCATCATAGAAAATGATGAAGTCTACATCACATGGGATCACCCATTACCAACAGTTCAAAATATAGATGTTAGAAAAAAACGGATATAGTGGTCCATGAAAAGAAGACAAAAGTAGCACTGATATTGAAATCGCCACACTCAGTGACTACAGTGTCTTGTGTACAGAGAGACACAAAGTCATAAAATATGCACTGTGGAAGAAGGATACTCAGACAGTTCCAATAGTAGTAGGAGCAATGAGTCTTATAAAAAAGTATCTACAATCATACTTAGATACCAATACATGTAACTCCATATGAATTGCAGGAGGTCATTATTGGGCACATTCTGAGTGCTGCGAAGAGCACTGCTGACTGACATCAAAGATTGAATCAATACTAATTTCATGAACTTTAATTGCACTTTGACTTAGGAATGGGGTCCATTCCCATCATCATATTAGAAACACAACAGACTTGGAAAAATTAAACAGGAATGAGAACTGTACTAACTGGTTCTCTGAGAAAGGATGCATGGAACAACATGCCAAATTACATTAAAGCAATTTTTAAGAACGGCCTGGACACTTATTATGGGAGCAAGTGTTTTGGTATACTGGCAGGCTAGAAGGGCATTCGTGTCCTGTTTGAAATATTTGTATATATGTATATAGTTAATGGCAGACAAAATATTACAATGCTTTGAATGTTACCCAAAGAGAAACCCCATCTTTTCCACTTTAAAGTCCAGTTAATAGTTCATTTTAGCATTACCTGCACATTTGAAAAATCAATTTTCCAGCCTTCTTATAAAGTATCCTAATTTAACACAGTAACAGCTGAGAATATGGAATGCCAAAACAGATGTAAAGCATCATGTATTCTCCAGCCATTGGTAAAAGCACACAATGCCACTTTTTTGTAAGAGTGAAATAAGCAAATGCTCAAAATATTTGGGCCTACTTAACAGTTTGGCATTTCTACAATTTGGATAGTTATACTCATGTCCTGGTGGGATTTAAACACTGTTGCAAACACATGATAAATTATTTTTTCATCAAATCAATGAGTGCTCTTAACAAAAACTCTTTGAATAAAACAAAAAACCCTTCCAACCTATGTCAGTCCCACAATTATCCCAGCCTCATTTTTCTAATGTTAACTATATTCCAGGGTGCTGTTACTGACATTAAATTCATAATCATACACAGATGTAGATCTTACCTTGCCAGTACACTAGGTCAGGGTGGGAGACAACCCAGGCCTTCAGTACTCGTCTAAACTTTGCATGACCTTCTGGTGATGACAGCAATTCATCATACTGGTGGCAACGTGGAATGTCAACTTCAATCTAAAATATATTTGGAGATATGTCACATTAAAATAGGAGTGAGGCAAAGGTCCTATAATTCATTGTGGATATAAAATACTTGAAACAATGACATATCAATGTTTCTGAATCTTAGTCCACCAAAATCTTCCGAAAGAATCCAAACAAATGCATTACAGACCATCTATGGTAATCAGTCTCAGCTAACAAAGATACACTTACATTTATATGCAAGAAAAATGTTAATGAGTTGGTCCACTAGTGTAGATAGATGTGCCACTAGCTATCTAGGTCAAGGAAGCCCTGCTGGAAACCAGCCAGTCAGAAATTAAAGAGTAGACTGCTTACTAACCTGATCTTTTTTCTAAGTACTGGAGACAGGCAGAGCAAGGGATATGTGCAGCCTGTATTAATTTCTAAAACAGCCTAGGAAACACACAGCATTCAAAGTGTTTGTAGCCGTTATAAGTGTGGGAACACAACTTTTCCTATGCTGCCACTATGAAGTACACTAGTAAAGTGGTTGGGAGGTAAAATGATGAAACATCAGGAGATAGTCTGCAGTAGGAATCCTTCATCACAACACCCACCCTCCATTTAGGGGTCTGATACAAACCTGAATGAAGACTATCCAGGAGTTCATAGAGCATGCTGACAGTTCTGTATACGTGTGTGTGTGTGTGTGTGTGTGTGTGTGTGTGTGTGTGTGTGTGTGTGTGTGGGGGGCATTCTCCTTCCTTGGTGAACTCTGAATGTGCAGTTTGCAGTTTTTGAAAACCAAGAAATTGGAGCAAGAACAGTACAGAAGTAGGATGACCCACCACTAATTGGCTCAGGCAGCAATCAAAAACCCAGCAGAATGGTGACAGTCTCACAAAAGTAACCACATATAATATACATATAACTATTGCATTACTAAGCTTATACCACTATGACAAATATGGTTAAAATTTCTTAGACGATAAAGAGTTACTTAACTTTCAATTTTCACTATAAGATAACAAAAAGATAATAGAGGCGTAATCCTGGAAAAACCCTCTTAAAAGTGGAGATAAAAAGTCTGAGAAAATACAGTGCGGTAATCACATTAAACATTTGTCAGGCAGCACTGAGAACATGCCAAGAGAGGTGCTTTGTCATCAAAGAAAATTAACACTCGGTGTACTTCATGACCTTCTTAGACCATGTTCGTAACTGCCACCAGATGAATAGCTAAGGTGGGGTGAAGGGGCGAGTCACCCTGGGTGAAAGGTGTCAGGTGCAGTTCAGGTTTTTTTCAGCTTAGAGTTGAGGCAGTACCAGATTGGTGGAAATGCACATGGTGGTGGAAGACCTAGTCATGTCTCTGCTTTGAACACTATTAAATGGGATGGGGGATCAAAACACCTGCAAAAGCTGATATCTTTGAAAAGGGCATGCCTTAAAGAGGCATTCAGTATGGTTACACCTAAGTGCCCAGAGACTCCTTGTTAGTACAGAGGCAGAGACAACTGCACAGAACGTGAGAGGTCTTGTGATCAGGCCTACGTGTGAATATCTTCCTTTTACATTCCAATGGTCAAACACTGTGTGTTTGTGTGTGTGTTTGTGTGTTTGTGTGTGTGTGTGTGTGTGTGTGTGTGTGTGTGTACACATACTCACACGTACATACACATGTGAGGATAACTTGATCTTAAAATCACCATGCTGAGTTTCCTAGCTGAACAGAAAAAGAGAACTCGGTACCTAAGTGTCAAATCTACAGCATGTCTGTGTGGTTTACATACCATCATAAACTGACTAAAATTACATGTCATCAGAATAAAGAAATATATTTCAATAGCGTAAATATTTTGTATTTTTTTGTAATGCAGATGCAAAATTCTCAGTAGAACAAACATTTTCCAAATTCAAAATCAACAAATCCTTTCATTCAAGGAACTTTAAAAGAAAACTGAAAGTTTTGGATCCAGAAATTCAATTTGTTCCTTTCTGTGAGTGGACTAGTAGAGAAGCCTGAAAAAATACAGTGTGCTACATTTCTACAAGGTTTTGGGGAAAAATATTTAAATGCACTTAACTGCTAATCACTGTAATGTTCTAATCACTATTTGCTGCTTCCCCATTTCTCCCCATGCCAATCTCTTGCTCAGCACCCTACTAATTAAAATTTCAAAGCTTGGTTACTGGCCCCCTAGGAGAAGTTAACTGTCACTAAGAGAACAAAACTATACCCTACATAGCTATGATGGAGATAAAACTTCTGTTGGTTTGTATCCCCTCCCCTGTCAATTCTCAAGAATTAGCCCAGCCACTAGGAGCAGGGTTTCAAATGAAGTTAGAAATCAACAAACATTGGTGACCTTACCAAGACATTAAACAATCCCTTACAGAATGAAGCCACTTATGCCTGCTTCCATGACCTTAGAACCCATGCACACAGCCATACCATCATGTTTGTGATGCAGAGAGTTGAGTGCCTTGATAAGGTCAGCATTTCTTTTTGGTTTATGTGACTGTGCCTGCCTGTGTTGTTCCAGATACCCTGCACTTTTTTTTTTCAAATATATTTTTATTGAATTTTTCAAACTTTTCAAACATACAAAGGAAAAACTGTAAGTCATTACGGAAAGCAGTAAAGTATAGTTATATATGTAACAGTACAAAAACTATGCATTTATAAAACAGCAGTTATCTTACAGGGAAACTTACATCTTAGAGATCGATATAAGCAGTAAAGACCCCCAATAACCTATTACAGTCAAAGTCTAGAGATACAAATAGAAAGTGGCTTGGAAGGAAGAATATATGACTGTCTAAAGAAGAAAGAAAAGCGGTAAGGAGGGTATAACCATAAAAAACAACTATTTACATCATGTACTTCTATTTATACCATATTTACAACATATTTACACCATGGATACCAGAGGATAACAAAATAATATAACGAAATATTTTGTAAAATCAAAAGTTACCGTGTGATGGTAACAATGTCTAATGGTTATAGGGCCAGATATGATACTGATGGAGGATTTCCTGGAATGTAGTGTTAGTGAACCACATTTTGGAATATTATTTAGTTTGGATTAGGTCAAACAGTCTACACCAGTAATTCTGAAAATATTCTTTTTTCTTTTTGTTATTATTGCATAACTTATGTGCAGATATATATTTGCCATTAATGTAAAGTTTTCCCAAGTTATTGTTGAGGGATTGACCCAATTCTTGGCTATAAAATATTTGAGAAGGGTGCAGGCTGTAACACAGATGTGGCGATGGATACCCTTAAGAGATTTAGGAATTATATTTAAAATCATGGTTTGCCAAGAGAATGTGTTTTTTTCATATCCCATTTTTTCCAACTGAGTTCTGAGAGAACACCAAAGTTTGTAAATATTCTTA
Source organism: Protopterus annectens (assembly GCF_019279795.1). Classification (NCBI taxonomy): domain Eukaryota; kingdom Metazoa; phylum Chordata; order Ceratodontiformes; family Protopteridae; genus Protopterus; species Protopterus annectens. Next base: position 1,102,369,215 of record NC_056728.1, on the reverse strand, counting down.
CAGCTCCAAAAGATGTGAAGTATATCTACATGTGGGAGGGAACAGAACGGACAGGTTAGGTTTTTATTGTATCCGAATTTCAGTAAGACTGCTGGGGTATAGTAGGAATTGTTGTTTATCATAAGCTGGGTGTAAATTAGGTTTTTGAAGGGGGTTAGATTCAGGGTATTATTGATTGCTTCACACTTAGACACCATAGAACTTTCTCCTTGTATACCGTCCCAATATTTGGAAAATAGAAGTGAATGATTATACTTAATGCTTGACACAAGTTTATAGGTATTTGAAATCATTTTGCTCCATAGGGAAAGTGATTTAATGATAGATTGTGATACTATAATGTCTTGCTCCTTCACTCTATAGTTAGAGAATTTTTGTTTTATAAGTGAGTTAATTTTTCTTAAGATAGGATCATATTTGTTAGGAGCACCAAATAAAGCTTTGACCTCGGCAACATTTTTAGAGTTATAAAAGTGCCAAACTATGGCTTTCTTAATAATAGGGAAGTTTGATAGGTCAATCATTTTATTATTGATTTTTAAGTTAGGGTTTATGTGAATAGGTTGGAGAATGGGAATAGTACTGTGCAATTTTAAGGAGGTCATCAGAGTTTGAAAGATGCAAATTTTGTTCTTTAGTGTAGGCAAGATCTTGAACTTGTAGTCACCATCAGGTGCTAGAAAAGGGACAGCATACGGATTGAGTTTTAATGAATATATATAGTTGCACCAGATTTTGATCCAGGTTGGGTACCAAGTTTCAGCAGAGGGGTCATAGCAGGCTATTTGAATTAGACGGCTAGCATTAATGATGTGGTAATATAAATTAAAATCCAAGAGACTTAAACCGCCTTTGTTCTTTGGGGTAATTATATTCCTGTATGACATTCTGGTTGATTTAGGGAACCATAAAAACTTTGAATGTGTGGTTTCTATTTTTCTGAAAAAAATTTTTGGAACATTTAAGAAGATGGAGTTAAGATGAAAAAGGACTCTAGGCAAAATATTCATTTTAATGATAGCAGATTTTGATAGCAAAGAAAGATTGATGTTTTTCCATCTAGTTAGATTGTTATTTATCTGATCCCAGACTCTATATAGGTTTGCTTTTATTAGTTCTTGGTGAGGGTGTGTGAAATTTATTCCTAGGTATTAAAGTGTATATTTGAGAGGAATGTCAGACGGGGGGAAGTAATATTCTAAATGGTTTGCAGGGTTTAATGGAAAAATAGATGATTTTTCAGGGTTTAATTTATAATTAGCAGCCTCAGTAAAAAAGATTAATAGAATTTCGAATTTTATGAAGATCGGTGTTGGGAAGCTCAAAACAGATATTTAGGTCATCTGCAAATGCAGAATAGTTTATATCAGTGTTGAAGACATTTGGGATATGGTGATAAGTATTTTGTTTAACCCAGAGAAGGAACCAGATACCCTGCACTTTTATCCTTTTTTCTATTGCTACCCTACCAAAGTCTAAAGCTTCTGTGGTGACTGACTGCTTTGAAGAAGGACAGGAAAAGGGAAGACCAGGACTAAGGGAAAATTGATGTATTCACCAAGTGATTTCTCTTCTCACAAATCCCAGGACTAGGATTTGAAAAGATAGTGGGTATCTGTGCTGGGACCAAAGAGACTTTCTTTGGTTACTACTGTGTGTTTCTTGTGTGGAGTCATGCATGAGGTATAATGAGAATCACAGAAGCCACGACAGAATCCTGTGGTATTCTCTGGCAGTGTCTAAAGTATGAGTGGAGAACCTCTGGAATTGATATAAATCTATATCTTTTTTCCTGGGTAAGAAAAGTTCTTTGTACTGAGGTGTCTAGGAGGAGTCAGAAAATACTTCTAAATGTTTCCTGGATTCCCAACCTTTGTAGGAGATCTCACACCCAAGAAAAATATTCCCAACACTTTGGAAAAAAAACTCTATGAAGATAAGCAAGTCATCTAAATATGGAAAAATGTGGATACCCTGTAGCCTGCAATGAGATACAGTTGAACTTAGACTCTTTGTGAACACTCTTGGAGCAGTGGATAGTCCAAAGGGTAAGGCACATAACTAATAATGTGATCCAGAGACACAAAACCTTAATAAATACCTGAAGTCTGGATAAATATGAATGTTATTATCAGAATCTTTTAAATCTATTGTAGCCAGAAAACTCAAATAATGAAGGATAACAGGTTGTGAAGTGACAACTTTTGGACTTGGGACTATCACATACTGGTTTAGGAAAGAAATATCTAGAACTGATTTCCAGGCATTTTCTTTCTCTGGCAACAAAAGCATCCTTGAATAAAAAGCTTACCACAGCTGGGAAGGAGGAACAGTTTCCATTACCCCAATGACACAACGTACGGTAGGACAGGAGGAAAGAGGGGAGTTTGGTCTGGTGGGTGAGGAATAACTCCCCGGAAGGGAGGGATTTCTTCTCACTTCAATGAACCTCAGGACCCATTTGTCTGAAACTATCTGTTGCCAAAGACAGAAATGGAGATTCAGAATTTCTGGAAGGGATAAGAGACTACCAGGGTGGGGATGGGGAACATGATCCTTTATATAAACATTCTGATTTATTTGACTGTCTTTTGTTCTGTGGGGGTTCCTGTTTTCGTTTTGGAACTTCCTTGCATTGATTTTTAAATGTCTGCTTACAAGCATTTTTCTGAGACTGCTTCCTTTGTTTCTTGCCAATTCAGGATGACGGAGCAGAAAATCCCTTGGAAAACGTGGAGAAGGAAGGCTGAAAAAATGAGAGATTCCCTGTATCAGCTTATCCCTCTCATGTTTTTTTATAACCACTGCAGCAGAGGGTCCAAAAACTGAATCTCTGTCCAAATGTGAATTTTAAATCTCATTTTTACACCTTCTGGGTGGTTTTGGGAATGCAGCCAGGCAAACCTCGTCAATGCATTACCACTAGCCACATGCAGTATCTACAGAGTCATAAATACACTTTAAACAATGAGTAAGTAATCTGTGAAATGGAAGAAACTAAACCACACAAAAGCACATTTTTCCTCACAGGATGGAACTGCAGATAAATCATTTCTCATCCGTTCACAATTAGTCAGAATAAACTTTAACATATCAGCCTGACAATTCAAAATTCTAAAAATAGAGGCTGCAGAAGCATACGCTTTCCCCCCAAACTTATCAATGTTTTACCATCTTTGTTTGAAAGGGAAGGATTAGAATTAACCAAATGCTTAGCAGCATCTGGATTAACTAAAGCTCTAGCTGGAGGGTCAGGTCTGGGATGAGTGTATAAATACTTGAAAGACTGGGGCACTTTATACATTCTATCTGTTTTCTTAGGTGTAGAAAGACTGGCTATCAGAGAAGTCACAGGCTGTAACACACACATCCTCCAGTGCTGACAACACTAAGGGGATGGATAAAGGTTCTAGGAAATTGTAACAGCTCACAGTATTTTCTGAGGGACTGACAAACCTCAATGTTTTTCCATGGAAAGTACTGGTACATTCTAGAAACAGTCTCAGAGAAACATAATCCTTCATAGGGAGATTCGGATACCATGTTCTCCTCTGAGTCTGAATTAGAAATCTGAAGAGCAAGCCCTGTGTCTGTTCCTTCATCTTCCCCCATAGATTCAGAATCTTGAATCTCCTCAGGAAAAGAAAAACGTCTTTCTTTTACAAGAAACCACTTTATAAGAAAGGTCAAAAGCCTGAATCACACCCTGAGCCAGACCCAATAAACTACTTCTAACCAGTAGGACTTATGCAGGAGAAGACAAATAGTTTTTCTGTGTCTTTTTGACAAGAAAATTGGGGCAGACATGTTTGGGCACAACTTTCCGACATCTGCCCTGTCTCTTCTCCCAAGACAGACAAGAGTGACTCTCCTGTGACCACTGAAGGGAATCCCAACAGCTAGAGAGGACGGTGCTAACCCCTATCCTATAGTGGTTGTATGTGCTACACCAGAGGGATCCAAGGGAGAAGATGAATGGTCTGAGGAACAAGCTTTGACAACAGCAGTCACCCACCTGAAGCTAAGGTAAATTGATAGCCTGCTGTAAAGGCATAGGTACTGGCTTAACTTTTGCTTTTTGTGTCTGGAAGAAGGACTGACCATGGGATTGGTAATTTGTTCCATGGTCAAGCTGAGACTAAGCAGCAAAAGCCAGTAAAATTTCAAGTCTCAAGAGTTACTTGCCTCCAGTAAAAACACAGTAAAAAGCACTTCAATATAATAACTTTTAAACTGAAAGAAAATATTGTTCTCACATTTAAAAGTACAGTTAAGTCTTGTGACAGTCAACAAAAACACAAACTCCCAGCATAAAAAACACCTTCCTAACCAGAAAAGTAATAGTAAACAATAACATTTCTATGGGGAAGATTTTTCCCCAAAGGGAACTAATCTGCCCAGCAATGGAATAGCACAAACTGGCAGTCGATCCTCAAAAGCTTGCAGAAAAGCAGTCTTCAGTGGCAGGAACGCTTTGATGGACTTGGCGCAAAACCTGTCTTTTAGTCAGCTCAGCTTCAGCTGTCTAGTGGTTTGTGCATGGAAGGTGCCCTGAAGCTATGGAATGCTGGCCGGCTGTGATATCATAAACAGGATATAACACAAAAAGCTTAGGCTACTGCAGCAGTGATCGATATAATGAACATTAGCACGACAGCATGCTGACAGCTGCTGAACAGACAAAGACTGCATTGCTTCAAGTAAAATAAAAAGTGTAAAGTTAAAATGACAGTTCTGAAATTCCTGGGTCATATTCTAACATTACAGGAACAGGAAAGAACAGGAGCCTGATACAGAAAAAATTAGAACAAATGGGCAAATATCAAAGCCATGAAAAAAGAAAGCATTACAAGGGCTTCTAGAATCATGCAGGTTGTTGCTAATATGTCTTAGGGATATTGAGATTGGGCTGTAAATGATCTATCCTATCAATAACATAGTATAAAGCTACAAACTATGCCTCTATGAAAGCTTCTAGAATAAGATGTATCTTAGGAATGGAGCTATGAAAAGGAAAAAGGTTTTAACATAGTAAAGCAGCTACTTAGAGATATTCCAAATTTGAAACTGTATAATGGGAATAAGCCTGCTTTGCTGGAAGTAAAGGATAGTCATAATACTATAGAGGATTTATCACAAGAGAATAGACCAGCTGCCTATTGGTCTAGAGTATTTACAGATCCACAAAAGAAATATGGTCAGAGAGATAAGGATGAATTAGTAACTGTGTATGTATGCAGCATATTCCGTGAGTATGTCTTTGGTAAAGTTCTTGTGGAAACAGAACAAAAAGTCCTGCAAGAACATCCAGAAACTCTTTGTGCAACACATTTCCAAGTCTGCAGAGGACGCTGTCAAATCTTTAGAACTATGAGCTGAAAATAAAATATGGACAAGAAAGGAACTACATGGAGACCATATTTAGCAGATATGCACGTGATGAAATGGTGATTCTTTGAGCATCTCTGCAGTTACTAATGACAGAGGAAGATGCAGTCGGATTTTTATTTGAAACCAGAAGAAATAAGTTGTATACACGGGTCAGAATGTTCACAGATGGCATAATAAAGAGTTCACAGTCAAATGCTTTAGAGATATATGAATCACATCTAGGAAGAGTAAAATTATCTAGAGAGATAATATAGTGGCTGGAAATGTTGATGCAAATAGAACTAGTAATACAGAATTATGCCATCTGCAATGCAAATCTTCAGAACAATGCAAAGCAGCAGCCCTACACTGTACCTGATCTTTTGTGGCCTCTGCTCCAGAGCCGAATTGTGCTGCAAACCCCCCCTCCCCTTACACATGCTAACTGGCCAATGGCCACTAAAGCCTCCCACAGCCACCCTTCCATTTTCCAGATCATTAGTTAATCCCAGGTTACTAGTACTGCAGGCAGACATCTTGCCACAGTGCAAACAGGTTTGGTTGAAGAATGAGGAAACTTTGTAAGATGTGTTGAATATTTTGAAGTATTTATTACAAAACATATTTAACTGTGAATACAGACAAATATAAAGGTTATGGGCATAATGAGCTATCTAATACAAGTATGTAATGCAAATGTGTACATGCTGGGCTGACTTTTGGGAGACCGAACAAGAGAGTGGAAGGAGGCTGAAGGACTTAGAAAATACAGTTCAAAAACGGAAATCGTACACATTTTCTTATAGGAAATAAATTATTGTATGAAATCATACTAGGGAAACACTGGACATTTTGGTTTAGTAAAGCCACTGCTTGAACATTTGAAGGTAGAGGTTAGGAGTAATTTTTTTCAGCTATTTCAGGCAGCTGGTTGAATCTAATACAAAGAGGGAGTTCTACATATACAAGAAAAATATGGAAGGATGTCTATAATAAATCCTACAGTGCTTCTGTCTTCAATACCTACAAAAAGAAGGTTACAGAGGCAATAAAGCGGAACAAAGACTAAATGCCTGTGCTAATGAAAAAAACATGGAGATGTGATGAAAGAAAGGAGTAAATGAAAAGGAAAAAGGTGCACAAAAGAGTCTATTGTGTATGAATATTATAAAAATGATGTCGCTCACTGAAAAAGCTATGGAATGACTTACAAAATAAGTAAAGTTGTTATAAGGCTATTATAACCAGGAATTATACAATAGTATCCTGGTCACAACTGGATAAAAATGTGTGAAAGACTATAGAAAGAAGAAGGAAAAATACGTCTGTCCCTTATGGGATTTTCTTTGGTGATTATTTCACAGCAAGATTCCTGCCAAAGGTAAAATGAAATATAATGTGCTTTCAGAATGAAAGTGCAATTTATCAGAATGTGGAAATGAAGAAACAATGAGCCATTTCAAAATTTCTATAATGTAGACCCGCGGTGGTGGTGCTGCAGTAGCGTTGTCGCCTCACAGTAAGACGCTGTCCGGTTCGATTCTCAGCTAGAGCATCTTCTGCATGAAGACATGCGCGAATGGGCGTACCTTCATTGAAGGTTGTGCGTCAGGGCTGGTAACTCGGTAAGTAAAAATCAACTACCAATCATTAGCAGACCGGTGTTCCGCTGTGGTGACCCCTAACCGGGAAAAGCCGAAAGACACAACAAAATTAGCACAAAAGACAGGTGAAGCCACGGTGATGCAGCAGTTAGCGTTGTCGCCTCACAGCAAGAGGTTCTCCTGTTCGATTCTCAGCTGGAGCGCCTTCTGCATGGAGTCTGCATGTCCTCCCCGAGGTCGAGTGACATCTAAAGACATGCAGGTAGGTGCGGGCCTGAATGGGTGTGCCTACTTTGAAGGTTGGGCGTCGGGCTGGCAACTCGGCACCATACAAATCCACTGTCAATCATTAGCGGACCGGAGTTTCACTGTGACGACCCCTAACCGGGAAAAGCCGAAAGACTTTTTATTAGCACAAAAGACAGGTATGATTCTATTCAAAGCTATTGCATTGTACAGTATTATGTATGGTTTCCATGGTGGAATACAAAACAATATCACACATAAAACAGACAGAAAACCTATACAATTCACTTAGGTTACGACCCCTAACCGGGAAAAGCCGAAATACTTTTTATTAGCACAAAAGACAGGTATGATTCTATTCAAAGCTATTGCGTTGTACAGTATTATGTATGGTTTCCATGGTGGAATACAAAACAATATCACACATAAAACAGACAGAAAACCTATACAATTCACTTAGGTTACTTAGCAAAAGAGAAATGGAGATAGGCAATGTAATAAAAACTGGGATAAGAAAGGATGAATTGATGAAGTAATGAGATAATTTACACATCATGGATAAAAAGTTACTGTAAACTGGGTTTGTTTTCTTTTTGGCATATGATACTTCTTTCTTAAAGTCTTAAGTGTAATATTTTTAAGCTGTTTATACATTTTAAAGTTGGTTAATTATGATTTTAAGAATCCCCTCTTTTTGACAAGTCATAGTGGATCTTTTACATTTTCTTGAGACAGCATCAGCTCAAGCAGATGGAACATTAGTTTAACATCCCATCCAAAGGACAGCACATATAGGTGTGTAGTATCCCCATACTCAGCACTAAAGTGTCAGCAAAGCAAAATTAATCCAAACTTCTAGTGTGGGAATAAAGCCCTCAGTATCATCTTCTAGCATCAAAAGCAAATGCGCTACCTGTTGAACCACAGACACCAACAGTGAAATTAGGGACTCTGTTTTCTTCCAATCACATCCTCTGACTCCATAAAGACACATGATCCTTATTGGGCTACATCCAAAAATCATCCTTGGCTGGAAAAAATATCTCTTTATATCCTTATTATACCAGACCACTCCCACCTCCTAATCCAGTCTTAATTCTCTCTTTTTCACACTGTCTCTACCTGAATCTAAAAATGTAATATCACTCTATTGCATAACCTTAATGTAAATTGACTTGTTCCTTCTCATACTAACTTATCCAAGAAGTGTCACTGTTCCACTCGTCTCAATTAATTGTCACTCACTGCACAAAATCATTTCCTTCAATGACTATTGATTACATCTACTTCTTATCAACTCTTTAAAAAGAAGTCTTGAAGCCACAATCCTATCTAATTCACTCAGCAATTAATGCCCATTTCTCTCATTTTGGTCTTTCAACAAAAAATCCACTGAATTTTGAACTTCCAAGATGGTAGCATATGGAGTAACATATTGATTTGGGCTCTTCAGTTTGTAAGCCAATAAATCACTTAAAAAGCTAGTAAAAGTTATCAATCTGTGTAAAATGCGGATCATACCTCTCAACCTGGAAACATCAAAAATGCGGACAAGGTCCTTGAAAAATAGGCACAAATCTGTATGCTGATTAATATAAGATTTGCATACATAATTAAGTAACCCCACTCACTCTAGTGAAATTGTGGGATATCAACATTCAAACGCAAACTGAAGAACAGAGAACAAAAATAAGGCCCCAGAGTAGCCACTCTAGCATTGCTGTGTGTCAGTGTGTGTTTAATTGATTTCAGATAAAGCCACCAACATCAACACTATAAAAACATTTTTAACATGCACTTAAAACATACTATGATTTCAAAAATCTGGTACCAGGACTGTGGTTCCCTACTGCTACAACACTGAAGAAAATGCCTGTCATTCACCAAGTGCTTTAAATTCTTAATCCTCTGGTCAGGCTGGAAACCAAGAATCTGCACTATCACTGTGAGGGCCATTACAAAGAGTGAATAGGCTTTACATTTTTACACATTTTTAATGATACTAACTTTAACCCAGCATCCTAAACCATGTAACAGAAACCATCTTAAGCAGTTTAGGACAGAAACAACATTTTTGATGATAAAAGACATAACAGCTTCCATCTGAAGAGGAACAGTTGCAGCTATGCATTTATTTGTAGCCAATTACACCAAATGAGGCCACCAGTCAACCAAATTATCAAATGTTTACAGAAGGAAGGACTGGCACAATCACAGAATCAATGAATATCCAAAATGGAAAGCAATTCTACCAAGATTCCCATATTCAGGCAATCAACAACTGTGTTGGTCCTACCACAACCTGGTAGACGCAGGCCCAAACCAAACATATCTGCTTGAACTCATTATGCAAGTGCTCTTTCTACTGCATGACATGGGTGGCCAAGTATCACAAACAAAGGGGCCAGAGTACCTAAGGCCATCTTTCATCTCAATGAGCCCCCTGAAATCAACATTGACTTTCTGCTTACCATCAAGACTTGTGCAATTTAGGCTATCAGTCCAAGTTAATTACTAAAAAAAAAGAAAAAAGTCAGAAACCTTCAATGGAGCAAACATGACATATCTTATCAACCACTACTTCAGGCATATCCCTTTCTGGGTCACCAAAAACTGTTTAATAAGTTGCACCCCCCCACTACACACACACACATTTATAATGATCAGTGGGCGGGCTCCAAGTATTTCTTTAACTGCACTGAAATTTTAAAGACACCTGCAAGTCCCTCAAACACCTTTACTAGCTTATCTCACTTCCCATCCCATAAGCTGCTCCCCTACCCACATTTGTTGTGATCATTTTTTTAACCCATTCATATGTTCACAGATAAATACTAAGCTACACTATTACAAGCCTAGGCAATAAGCAGTGGATAAAATCAAACCCTGAATCTTGTAATGGTGAGATAAAAACCTCAACCATTTTGCCAACCACTCCTCAGTAAAATCACTTTATACATACGTTTTGCATATTACAGTTAGGCTCAATAATTCAAGTATACATTTATGTGTGAACTTACAATGTTGCACACAAAACCCAAATCATGATTAAACGCATGGGGCAGACACTAGTGGATCTTACATCATGCTCGGCATTTTAAACTTACAAGAAGAGGAATATAAACCAAGAACACTGCTCCGGACAGCTAATAAGCATACACTTAAATGTGGGTGCAAAAAGAGACCATCAACAAGTCCGAGGAGAAACACTTACATTCTGCACCACCAGGTGGAAGCCATCAGGGCAGATTTCATGACTGCATGTTCTTTCTGCAACATAAACACAAAACCACCGCCTGCCCACTGATGCTGTACTTTCTATGAAGCCTGCTACATTTAATGAACCTACAACTACAAGAACCCAGTATTCACAAGCTACACATAAATCAGTTGATCAGGACAGGAATCACTGCCTGTCTAGTACTCCTGCAAGGCAGGCTCATCATCTCCACTTCCCTAACAAGTTATATCTGAAAATGTACAACAACAACCACACACTACCCTTCCTTTGCAAGGTTTGGATGCTATAACAAAGTACATTTTTTACTCTTACAGAAAGCCAGATGGCTCCGTAACTGTACACACTTGAAAATTGGTGTCCTGTTTTCTCAGAATGTTTACAAAGCATGCTTTTATGTTTGTTCCATGGGAAACAATAAATAAACAGGCAGCTAATCTCCTGCCTGGGAAGACCAATCATCAGTTACAGCCCAAAAATAAACACTGGAAGTGACATTTCTCACTAAATGTCCATGGTCAGATCTCTGTTTCCCTTAAGACTCACACACTCCTATAGGAGCGGAAAGGCTGGTAGCTGCAGCATGTACTTGAAAAAAGCAGAATCAATGAGGAGTTACCAGAAGGGAAGGCAGAGGTACAAGACACCTGGCACACAAGGCTGAACGAGCTGCCAGCCCACCTTAAGGGCAGGTTAGGGAAAGGCATGCCACCTCCACACACTAGAAAGAAGGTACTGAGCCAATGCAGGCACTAACTTGGGACTGGCCCAAGTGCTGTCCGCACTTGGTAAGTTATGGCTGTTGTCCGACCCCCTCACAGCACTCTTCATCTTTGCTGATGCCTCACTACAGATCCCATCGGCCCAGTATATACCATTTGAACTGCTCAGTTACTGACCTTCGAGTCTCCGTTGCAGAGTGCCATGGCTGCCTGTGCCTGCCTGCAGTTGGTCTCAATTGGAATATATGTTAAAAAAAACACGGCAGCAGTAAATAATACAAACCTTCGGCAGTACAGCAAATAAAGTCCAGAGACTGACTTACAGCTTAGTTAAACAGTTTTTAAGGACACAATTACCAGAATACATTACGGGCAGCACAACAAAACATGACGGGCAGCAGATAAAGTCCAGAGACTGACCTACGGACTAGTTAAACAGTTTTTAATGCACAATTACAGGCAGCAGATAAACAATGTATGTACAACAAACAGTCTATAGGCAAACTATAGACTTTTGCACACACACAGTTAACTATGGGCCCAATATATAACAGCTGCTTTCTTACCTGGAGGCTGGGACATGTGGGAGAACTCTGCAAAATTTAAATTATGCCACCCGCCATCACTGACTCCAACAGGCAGTAACTGATGTCATCACACACGCCCCTGTAGGCTGGTCTTGTGAGGTGACATCAGCCAAAAATTTAAAGAGGTAATACAAAAAAAAAAAAAAAAAAAGACTGGGAAATTTGGAAATTAAAGGGGTCACTCGGGAATTTGTGGCACCCCAATATTTTTCCCTCAAAACTGGTAAATACTGAGGAATTTGGCAAGGTTGAGAGGTCTGATGTGGATACTGGCAATTAATTCCACTGCCCAAACACTAGCAATGAAAAAAAATTTGAAAAAGGAAGGGAAAATTAACTAGTAAAAAAGCTACTTTTGGCAGGAAAGAAAGATTGCAAACCAGTCTTTATGACTGGAAATCTTTTCCATTTGATTTTGTAAATTCTCTTAGTGGAGTCTTTTTGTGAGGCGAAAAGTACATCATGAACCAGAGAAGAAAGCCTGGGCTGTCTAGCTATTGATGGAGCTGGAGAAATCATGTGATTAGTTTGACAGCTGGGATACTGGAAAATTGTATCTTGGAGGGATTTGACAGAAGGTCTGGACTGGAGTCCAGTATCCAAGAAGGATAATGAAGATGAGACCAAAGGAAGGGAAAAAAGATCTGGTGAGGCCAGAAGGGGGCGATGAGTATAACTAAGCTCTTCAACCAACTGTAAGAATTTTGTAATCACAGGTACTGGGGATAGGCATAAAGGAGACCATAGAGCCAAACATGGAGTACAGCATCTCTCAGTGACTCCCCCTGGGGGGGGGGGGATTAGGGTAAAGTACCTGCTGTATTTGTTGTTGTGGGGAGAAGTAAAAAGATTGCAGCAAGGTTGACCCCAACAATGAAAAATTTGCTCTGCCACTGATTCATTGAAAGACCACTTGTGAGGCGTCAGAATAGACCTTCTAAATCGTCCACTAGTACAGTGGATTTCCCCAGAATACATGCTCTCAATAGAAAGCTTTTAGAGGGGATCACCCATTGCCACACTCTCATAGCTTCTCAACAGAGGGGATATGATTGGGTTCCCCCTTGTTTGTTGATGTACCAGACCACATACATGTTTCTTGTTTGACTCGCAACATTTCCCAAGAGAACATCTTGAAATGCCTGCAACAGTAGTAGAAATACTAAAATCTCTAGGACACTGATGTGTGAAATGGTCTCTTGAGGGGACCACATGCCTTGGACCTTCCTTCCCAAGAAATGCCCCTCCCACCCCAGCTGGGAGGTTCTGTGGTTACTGTGGCCACTGGGGGAGACAGAATGAAGGAGTGACCTATGTCATCTGACTGGCTCCACCGCTGGATATGATTTTCGCAAACTGAAGCAAGTCTGACTGGGAAGGATAGGAGCTGTTGAAGAATAGACCACTGAACAGCCAGAGTCCAATCAAGAACACTCACATAGTAACATGGTAATGGGACTAACACTATAACCACTGCCATGGAACCTAAGGCCTGAAGAATAAGTCTGGCAGGAGAAGCAAGATGAGAAAGAATTTGATGAACGTGAAACTTGACTGTGCATATACAATGAGGGGGTAAAGAAGCAATTTGATTTCTAGTGCTCAGATGAGCACCAATACATGACAGACTGCAATACCTAGTGACAGGCAAATTTGGAGCAAATAGGCCCTGAACTGTTCTACGAGATGCATGTTTGGGATAGTGAGAACCAGTAGTCTAGGTATGGAAACACCTGGAATACTTGCAGTCTCAAGTGAGCTGCTATCACTGCTATACATGTGGTAAACACACTGGGGGCTGTGGTGAGTCTAAAGAACAGGGCTCTGAACTGATAGTGACTGGCTCCCAATTGAAAGCGCGAGTGTCCTTGGGAGTGCCTGTTTATTTTGATGTGATAATAACACAGCCTGAGGATCAAATGAGCACATCCAATCATCCGTGTGTAAAACAGGTAGAATGTACTGAACCATCACTATTCAGAACTTTGATTTCCTCACTAATTGGTTCAGGTTGCCTAAATCTAAAATTGGTCTCCGGTCCCCTGTCTTCTTTGGCACCAAAAAGAACCTTGAGAAAGTTCTGAATCCTCTCTGGTCTGGTGAAGCCTCCTGGATGACTCTTTTGTCCAGCAGCTTCTGAATCTCTTCAGATGCAACTTCTCTCTGGGTGAAATGTCAGGGAGCTTTCTTCTCTTGGAGGAGGGCGTTTGGAAAAAAAGTATAAAGAAAACCTCTGGATATTATTTATAGCAGCCCAGGCATCTGGGTGCAAGGACAGACCTCCCCCAACTATCTCCAGAGGCAGGAAGTCAGGCAACACTTCAAGAGTGATGAAAGGGTCTATCTGGAAAGGAATCTCGGACACCCTGATTCTGCTGGGGGTTCTTCTTCCATTTCAACTCTCTCCTCTGCCTCTGAGGGTGTTGTCTCCACATGAATCTTGGAAAGATCTCAGGGATCTACAGAACCAGTTTTCTTTCCTCCTTTTTGATTCCTTGAAAAGGATCATTGAGGGGTAGAAAAGTGAATCCTTATGGCAAACTGAGTCTTACTCTCCTCTTCACTGCGTTTCTGTCAGAGAAGGGTCAAACAAAGATGTTCCATCAAAGGGGGCACTGATGAAAAAAGACTTGAAGGCTCTGCAAAATCACATAACTGCATCCAGGGATGTCTCCTAACAGCAATGCCTGAACCAGTGGCCCATGGGGTGCCTTCTGATGCATGAGAAATCAACCTCATGGACACACTGGAATTAGATAAAAGAATAGCCAGCTGTAAACATGATCTTTTGTAATCTTCTGCAGAGATGGACTATGAGAGACTTTTTGAGAGTTCCTTGGTCAAATTTCTCTGAAGTCTTGTAAAGTGTGCCAGATAGTTCAGGGACATCAAGGCCAAGGTTACTGAAGCAAATACACACTTTCCAAACTTGTCCAATGCCCTGGACTTTCTGTTAAGGGGTTGGACAGAGACGCTCTGTTTTACTAGCTTGGTGGCTGCCACCACAACCACTGCATCAGCAAGGACTCTTTTGCTCCAATGCGGCTTATCTTTCAGAAGAGCTAAAATTTTGTCTGGACAGTGTGGGATAAGCTCGACAGAATACAGTTCCTTCCATGCCTGGTGAGATACTAGATCAATAAGCTGATCAGCCAGGGGAGTCACCCAAAATGTAGATGGGTGAGCACCAAAAACCTCCAGAAATACTGACTATTCTGACTTATCTGATGACCAACCACTTTTTTTGCATAACAATTTCCAAAATGTTTCCAAATAAGATATCATCAGGTGGTGATCTGGAGGTGCCACCCCCTTCTTTGAAGTCAGTATCTTTAGTGAGAGATTCTAAGGGGGAATTTATGTGCCTCCTTTTACATGTTCTCTTATAGTGAGCCTCCTCAGTGGGATCTCTGGGGAGGTGTCCGAAAAGAGGGGTAGTTCTTCCATGGGAACTGTCTGGATGCTAGATGGAACTGTCTGGGATCAGTCTGGAACCACAGAGGGAAAGTGGGTAGGATCTGATGATATATGACAGACTGGATCTCTTGAACAAGAGAACACCCTTTCCACAACCTTGAAGGCAGAAAGACCCGGAGAAGCTGTGGCCAGCCGCACAGGAGGCAGGACTTCCAGTGCATGCAAATCACAACTTTGTCCAGATCTGTGCCTTGAGGAGGGAAGCAAACCCAAGCTATTTAGCACCGAGGCTCTGATAGGCAAGGATGGATCTGACACCATTGGACTAGACTCCGGCCCCAAGGATCAGACACAGATGCTTTGGCTCCAAGACTCATCCTGATCCAAAGGAATCAGAGCAAAACTGGTCAGGGAAACAGCAGGGTTGAAGATGTAATTCTCTTTGGCTCCTACACTGGTACTCTCAGAACTCTTGGATCCTGGGCCTCCAAAGCTGAATGACGGATTGGAGAAGGAAATACAACTGTATGAACAGTGGCAGGAAGGCTCATGTATCCAAAGGAAGATGAAGCCAGTATAACCCCCATCTGAATCTGAGCTCCAAGGAACTTTCTCATCATCCTACCAGCTTCCACTTCAGAAAGACTCCTGGAGGACCTAACAGATGAGGTAGTAGACTGAGTTCTGGAGTGTCTTCCTGGGGTTTGCATTAGTGGAGAGGGGAGCCAAGGAGAATAGGGTCGACCATGAATGCAGGTGAGTGAGATGTCAGTGTATAAGAGGTGCTAGGAATCAGATCTGATGGTTTTGGATCCGTAGGTTGAATAGTGGTACTGGCTGAGAACTCAGATCCAAAGACTTAAGATCTGCAGTTTTTTCTCTTTGGATCCAACAAATTTGGATCCAACTGTGACGACCCCTCTTCTCAGCCAGTAATCAAAGAGCCTGAATCCTCACCACTGATACTGGAGAGGGATGTGCACTTGGAAAACAAATTAATAAACTCAGTATTTCCAGATGCAGACCTCTCTGCATCAAGCCCAATTTCCATTAACAGCCCACAGGGAACACACACAGCCCCGCGGGGTCTGGATGTCTCTATCTGCCTCTCCCCAGGTCCCCAGTAAGGCTCCCCACTGGCACTGTGAAACCAGTGCTTTGTGTCCCTGCCCTAAGTAGCTGACACACACACACTCTCTGAGATTTAATTTTCACACACACATGCAGACACACACAGACACACACACACCTACCTCTGGAAAAGGCTGGCACAGATTACCTACTCTACCAACTTTGCTCAGACAATAAGGTAGATTCACTGCCGCCAGTCAGTTACTGCAAGGCTTTTAAAAGGGTATCCAATTATGGTGAGTGAAGTTAATATTAATACAAATGGTAATGTTGACCAAACAAGGCTTTCAGTAGTGGCCAGAGTTATCACCATATATATGCAAATACTCTCAAAGCTTAAATATTTTCTAAAAAAGGACCAGCCACAATGAAAAGTTTAAATATATTTAATAATAAAAAATAAAAGAACAAGAAAATACTAAATATATATATATATATATTTACAGTAAACCACAGACTTCAAATCAAAGGAAATATTGAAAATAACACTGATGGACAGACTCATACACATAAAGAAAAACATACTCTAAACTAAGCTTCACCATATTCCTGATTGAATCTAGGAGAATTACTATTCCCTAATAACTTACTTGATAGAGCAAGACACAATGAAATGCATGAGTAGTCTTTCTAGTCAGGTTCCCCAAAACAGAATACTGAGGGATTACTCCCCTGTAAAATATAATATCCAGGATGGCTTGTAGACTAACCTCACCCTGGTCTGCTGACTCTAGGTTCTCTGAGTATCTCCCTTTGAAGCCGAAACAGGAATTTAGTGTAAATGGCAACAATACACATCTAAATGTTTACGGCAGTGCCTGGGGCATCCCCTCTTTTTACTGAGCTAATGAACAAAGGCTTCTTCCAGACCCATCATCTCCAGTCCTATTCAGCACTGTGGGGTAACGTTTCAATAGTTTATCAGCTTATTTGCATTTCCCTTATTTTTCTTAAAGTAAGCTAGCTGATTAACCTCTGCTGTCCTATTATCCTCTATTAAAACATATACATTTAATTCAGTTACAATAATACATGTACATTTCTTTTCATTCCAGCATGGTGCATTGTTGATATATTTTAACACAAGCAAACTTCATAAATACATTTTCAGCAAAAGCATCTGTACAAATCAATTTGATATACAAATGACATACAGTAAAGCCCCCGTTACCCGGAACTGAAGCAACCGGCACTCCCAAGCAACTGGTATTTTTGACTGGCTTGTACACCAACATACGAGCCAATCAAAAATGTCAAAGTGGATTCTCTTCACTTCGATGCAGAACAACCCGCACTGAACAGAAGAAGGTCTGCTTTGCGATTTCTGAATGGATCATATGCCGGTATATGAGCTAATCAAAAATTGCAAAGCATCGCTCAAGCAACCGGAAACTACACTGGCATCTAACAATCCCCATGGGTGCCAATTAAGTGAGAGTTTACTGTATATTTACAAAATTACAGCTAGTTGTGCTGCCACAAGTCATACATCCACTGCCCTATTTCTCCTGGCATGGCTGGTAATACCTCCTATCGTCACACCAATGATCTTCAAATTTTTTTGTAGTGGCTCCAAGGACGAAAAAGTCTTCTGAGACTTTGGTGGAGATAATTTCCTAAGCTCTGAGGGAGCCTTGGATGGTTTGCTGGGGGTTCAAGCCCAGGAGGAGGAATATGACGTTGGGGTAATATTCCTTTGAGTATTAGTTTGTTTCTTCTGTCTGCAGTTGCCCTGGAATTAAACACGGCACAAATTTAACAGTTTGTATCCAGATGTGTTGCTCCAAAAGAGTAAATGCATTCCCTGTGGACATCTGAGTTCAGAATTTTGTGCCCACTGGAAGTGCATTTTTTAAAACCTGTAGGCTTCTCAACCATGTTACCTATCAATAAAAAAAAAGCGAAATAGGGTGGGAAAGAAAATAAAATATAACTAACTCTTTTTTAAAGGTAAATTAGGGTTATAGAAAGTAGGACTACCAAAAATAGTAGTTAAGAATACCCTGTTTATCTGAGTTAGAAAGAGGGATAGTGAAGAATAAAGAAATGTACCAACAATAGTACATGAAAGTTACCTTAATAAATTAGAGAACTAATGGATAGAATAAAACAAACTACTGAAAGGGAGGAACTATAAGCAAATAGTTTAACCAGAATAAGAAATGGTTTTAATGCTGAAAAAAAAAACACTTACTATACAACCCAAAAAACGCTATAAGAGTGGATTCACATCCATGCAAGGTGGTAGCAAAGGAGAGCTGGAATACTGGAGGTAGACTAAAGCATTATGGGTAGAGGGACGAGCTTCAGAGTTGGATCAGACGTCTGTAGAATGTGGCAGAGTTGGCTCCGAGGTCAGATCCGTAACTCATATGCTGAGGAAGAATGGAAAGGACAACATCAGATCTGTAAAGGATGAGTGAGTGCAGGATTTGTTAACTGGGAGGACACACTGTTTGTATATACTCCAAATATGTCCATCAGAAAGTAGTCAAGACCTTTATTAGTAAAGATGCAATCATACCAGCAGAAAGAGCTTCTCCTGACAAAACCATGGCAAAAATAAGAAGTATTAAAACTTAAGGTACACCAGAATGATTGTGGCAAATGAAGAAAATCATGTTATCCCAGCAATTAGGGGATGTTGAGAAGCAGGTATAAGATTCAAATTGCTACATCCAGCTGTCTTTGCAATATTTTTTTCCTAAAGGATCAAATATGTCTTTTGATACAGAAAATGTTATAAAGGAAATAAAAAAAAGTTTAGATGACAAACAGCAAGCTGAATGGGGCCTTTGCTTCTCAATATTCTGGCAGTAAGAAAAGTTTACCTTGCCAGTGAACATCTTACACTGTTCCAAAGGAAAATGCTTCCGGGACAGAAAAAAAAAACAAGAGCTTACCAGATGAATCAGGAGTATTTTTTGCTTGAGTCAGAGACTGGTGAGGAGATGGAGTTGATCAGAACAAAGACCTGCAACAAAGTGCAATTATGGAATAAGTGAAATAATGATGATGCATCAAAAAACACAAGATGTACTGTAGATATGGGAATGGGGCACTGCAAGAAAAGGTGGATGAAAAAAGACTGATGGTTTGCTGCAACTAGTTGGAGAACTATAAACCCCATGTTATGGCATTAATGTGTAGAAGGACATTGAAATGACCTCAACAGTGACTGCAAGTAAAACAGTTGTCCTTCATATTAATATTTGTATAAGAGATTCATGATGTAAACTGTAGGCTATTTTCTTTAGTAGGTATGTACATTATGCAATCATAGATATTTAAAATGGGAGATGAGGGAATTTTTTCAGTGACTCCTTTACATAATAGTGACATTCAAGTGAGAAATACTTTTTCTTAATTGTAATACATCCAGGCTTTACACAGTAACAAGATATGAAAGGAATTAAAGAAATTAATACACTGTTGTGACTTTTAGCTTATGGGGGATGTAAATGTATACTAATAATATTATATAAAGAATTAAAATATAATACTTTCTCCTTGTATTTATAAAAGTGGATATGTTGACTAATGCTCTTAGTTAAGCTGTAGAAAATGTTTTTTTAAGTAAAATATTAAAAAAGCCAGAGAAAATCAAGAGTTTTTCTATTAGCACCTGCTTTTGACTAAAGATAAGCAGTGTATAGGTGCAGGTAATTAATAAGCAGCAGGCTGAATAGTGTTCTCTGAATGAAATTTGCAGATTACAATGTAAATTAACTTTTAAAGTGATGCTGGTAAGCAGTTCTGTGAAAGTATGTTTTCAGAGAAATTTGTGAGGTACAATGTAATTAACTTTTAAAGGGATAGTAGCAAGCAGGTCACTGAAAATAAAAAGTAAAGAAAGACATAAAGCTTGAAAAGTGCATAGTCATCCCCTTTGGGAAAAACAAAGTGCCCACAAATTACCACATAGGTGGTAATCCATTAAGTACGGAAGAAGTAATTAGGGATTTGGGGACCCAAGTAGATAGCAATCTCTCCTTTGACAATCACGTTGCCAAAGTGGTTAGAAAGACCTTCTATATAGCCCACCTTATCACAAAAGGGTTCACATCTAGATCAAGACAGATCATTGTTCCCCTCTACTCATCACTCATCAGGCCCATAATTGAGTACAATGCCCCATGTGGGATGTACCTTACCCAACACCTGCAGCAACTGGAAAGACCCCAAAAGTACCTCACCAAGAGGATCAAGAGACTCAAACAGATGCCCTACGCAGTTAGGCTAAAGAAACTCCAGCTCTACTCAGTTGCTTATCGCCTAATCAGAGGCGATCTGTGCCTGACGTATAAAGCCATATCCAAACCAGAATTAATGGACATGCTCCACCTCAGGAAATCCAAATCCCTTAGAGCTGCACACTCCAGGGACTTAAACCTCAGCACAGAAATAAATAGGACATGCTGGAGGGATAGATTCATATCCCAGAGGCTCCCCTCACTCTGGAACAAAATCCCAATCCATGTTAGGCAGAGCCCCTCAATGACCCTCTTCAAGAGAAATCTTGACGAGTGGATGGGAGATCGTAGGTTTACCCCTGGGATCTCTTCTGTGTCCCACAGAGGCACAGTAAATTAACCTTAAAAGGGCTATCTTCTGTGACCTACTATACAGAAGCACAGTGTACTAATCTAAAAGGGTGGCGAAAGCCAAACACACTCTGGCTAGGCTTATAAATGCCCTAGGGCAGATAGCCTAGTATCAACCTATGAACCTATGAATTGTGATAAGCGAACAGTTATAAAAGTAGTTGCCTCCCCAGAAGCCTAGTATTTTAATGAATTAAATGTAACAGTGCCCATTTTCGTTTATTTATTTAATGCTAGCCAGAGTGCTGTTCCATAAAAGTTAATGTTCATAGAAAGCATGTTAAGTTGTTTACATATTTGGGAAGGATATAGAGATAAGACAACAACAGCAGCAGTCTGTTTAAGTGGGACTCTGGGATCTTGTATGCGCATCTGCATTGTTAATTTTAACCTTAAAATGAGTCAATACCTACAGGTGCAGCTGTCAATTAGGGGAGTAAACTTCCTTTTTGGAAAGTGTGCAGTTTTTATGTCTGCTGTGAGTTAAAAGGGATGTGGTTATTTATGTATTGAAAATGTATTTAGTATTCTGTTTCTTGTTTGTTTTTATTGAAGTAATAGCTTTTTATCAGAATGGCTGGTTTGTCAGTTCTGACATAGTATATAAATGGCTGTGCAGGTAGACACAAAAAGCAAAGAGTATTGCAGAAGTATTGCAGGAAGCAAATAAAGTTACAAAAGGTGCATGTTAATAGAAAACAGCATGTGGATTTGACAAAAAAAAGGATTTCTTGGTGGACATTCAGCAGAATATCAGAGAGAAATATAAAAGGGAGTAATAATACTGATTTTGAGAAGGGGTGTCAGGAGAGCTAGATAAGGAAAAAAAGAACAATAACAGTATGTTTGTGGCATCAAGGAGTTATTAGCAGGATTACAGTGGTATGTAGTTACATCTATTTTATCACTTTGGGTTGGCGCAGTGGACTGAAGACCATTGTCAGGCATGTGCCATGCCATAAGGCAAAGATAAAGTACAATATATTAACAAAAGTAATTTTGGTTGCACATCCAAGAAGAAGAACATAAATAACTATACTATACAGCTTACATCTGCAGTCATGTACTGATAGAAGAACAGAAAACAACTGCACAATATAAGTACTAGAATGAAGCAACATTAATGGTACATTACTATGGATATTAACTTATAAACAATACAGGTGCAAATAGGAGAATATTTAGAGTTTGACCCCAGGCTGCTGCAAAGCAGGGTGGTGCTTTAACCATTTCCTAATAACACTTTGTGAAGGAATATGTTCTAACTAAAACTACAGATGAGGAAAGTAGGAGAATTCACAGATAAATAATAAGCTTCTAGTGAGAATATTACTTACAGCTGGAAAATGGAACTTGATACATATCTGGAACATGGAAGGGAAAATATAACAAGAGAGAGTGGATGTTTGAAGAAATATATGACAATATTTGGTATGGAAATGTGAATTCAGTAGCAGGAACCCAGAGCTTGCATGTTATTCTACAAGATAAAATCACATACAATAATCCTTGTTGCAAGAAGAACACAACGAACAACGGAATTGCAGATTCCAATTGCGTACTCTCCTTTTCGGGCTGTTGTCCAATTATATTGGCTCCTCAGGAAACCACCTCCAAATAGGTTGGGTTGTGCTGCAAAGATGCTGCATTCAACGGAACCTGTGTATTAAAAGTCGAGGAAACATTTAAATGGCTCAATACTTCACTTGAAACAACACAATCCATTTTATAACTGACCTGAGTTATTAATGAAATTAATTGGATCAAACTCACACTATCCTTGTTAGGAGGTGCATGTATGTAGCCAGTCCCTTTGTTGTCCATAGCTCCGAGATACAATAACTGGGCTAGACTGAATAGAAAATGTACTTCACAGGAGCACGTGTATTTAATTGAAAGCATTGAGACCCATCCAATAACTACCAGATCATGTGGCAATAAAAACTAAGACGAAGATGCAATGTAATGGTGTAAAACGTACATTAGATATTAGCATGCTTTACCTCTCTGAGTGAATTTAAGGAATTAGTGGGGTAGGTACTAGTTAAGATTATTAGGGAAGACTGAAATTACTTCAGAAGGTACAGCTAGTCAGTGGGATAAAAATTAAAATTAAGATTAAAAGCATGGTAGAAATAATACAGAAAGAGATACTGGAAAAAAGTAACAGGCATTATTAAGATGGGGTGACAAAGGCTTCCTCCCACATTCCAAAGACCCGTTTTGAGAATAGTGTTACTAATATCTAGCCTACTGCTCCTTCACCCTCTATCAATGCTTCAGCACCGGTCTGAGATCATGTAAAGGGCCCTTGTGCAGACTATTGTGCTAAATGCCTTTAAATGCCTCTGTCTTGAACAAAGTTAGGTAGTCCTTTAAATTCTCTCCTCCTTCTGTGAATGGCCAGGAAAAAACAAGTTCCTGACATTCTGCTACTCACTCATCCAATGCAGTCAGTACTGGCGGGGAATCTTAGCTTGTGATTGGATGGTGACAAGAATGCTTCAAAAACAAAATGTTTCAGGGACTGTATATGGAAACACCTCCATTATGAACAAAGGGATCACAATCTGAAACACTGCAACTCACAGAAAAGAAATGAGCACTGCTAGTCTGGAGCAAGATGCCTTGGCATGTACCAAAAGCAGGGAGTGTGTGTATACACCCCTACACCCCCAAGTGTGAAGACGACAAGGGAAATAATGGCTGTGCTAAGGACAGCAGAAGACAGTATCCCAAGGGTTACCTATTAAAGAGGGTCATCCAAGTCAGATGGCTAAATCCTCACAATTTCTTCCCCTTCTTTGGTGAACTGAGGTGGGAACTAAAGCAAACAAAATAAACCATAGCAAGGAGCAGCTTCTACCTGCTAGAAGCAAAAGGTGACTACCTAATGGCAGGTGAGCATCTGATGATGAATTAAAGGGCCCTAGTGTTCAGCGCAGTGCACTCCAGAGATGGTTAAAGGTCAAGAGAGGCCTGCATAACACTGTGCTCCAACAAGATATCAAACAGTGCCTAAAACAGCATGTGTGAGGACAATGGAACAAATGTACGGCATAGCCAGCTGTGGAAATAAGGTACATGACAAGCCCTAGTGGTGGAATGCAGAAGTTAAGGAAGTCATCAAAAGAAAGGAGTGCAGGAAAAAAGTGACAGGCAGAAAATCTTAACCAGGCAAAGAAGGAAAACAGGCTGGTTAACAAAGGGGCTAAGAGAGGAATTGTAAAAGCAAAAAACAAAGTGTCACAAGCACTCTACCAGCTTCTACAGAGTAGCATAACAGATTGCACAAAGAAACTCTACATGATTGCACGGCAAAGACAGAAAGATAGAGATGGTTATCAGACACCCTTCATACTGGATGCTAGCAAGGACCTGTTCACCAGTCCACAGGACATCCAAAGGAGATAGGAGGAGTATTTCCAGCAGCTTCTGGATGAAGGAAACCCCACAGAAGCTGTACTGCCCCAGACATAGCCTACATAGGTTCATAGCTGTTTACTAGGCTAACGACCACAAGGGCCTTTTTAAGCCTAGCCATGCAGCCCAAATCTCTGACAAGTTCTGATACCCTTGATAAGGGTATCAAATTGAAAGATGAAGAGGAGCCCATCCGAGCACAGGTAAGAACAGCAATAAGGAAAATGAAGTAAGGGAAAGCAGCATGCTTAGTTGTGGATACGATAGAAATGATCAAGGTATTGGACAAGATAGGGAAGAAATGGCTCCTGAGGGTACTCCTAGCAGTATGGAGAGAAAGGCGTATCCCAGATGACTGGAGAATAAGCATACTAGTGCCGGTGTAAAAGAAAAAAAAGGGGACATTCACAACTGTGGGCAATATAGAGGTATCAAACTCCTGTCATGTTGCAAGAAAATTCTGGAGAAGGTTATTGACAAATTAATATGCAGAGTGTTAGAAAGTAAGATGGGAGATGAGCAGTTCAGATTCAGATCAAGATACAGCACAACTGACCCGATGTTTGCAGTGAGACAGACAGTTGAGAAATGCTGTAGATGAGGAACTACTCCAACTGGACATTCCTAGATTTGGAGAAAGCATGTGACAATGTCCCAAGAAAGCTGGTTTGGGAAGTCCTGCAGTAGTTTAAAGTCCTGGAAAGATTGGTAGTGCAGTGCAGGCTATGTACAAGGACTCGATGACTCAAGTAAAAACATTGTGCGGTCTCACAGTGGGGTTCCTAGTGGGAGTGGATGTGCATCAGGGTTCATCTTTGAGCCCACTGTTGTTCATACTGGTGATGGATTATATTAGCAAACAGGTCAGAGGAGACAGATCAACAAAGCTGCTCTATGCAAAAGATGTGGCATTACAGGCAGACTCTGAACAACATGTTTAGCAAATGATAGGGGAATGGAATACAACAATGAAAGACACATGGGAGGAAACTGGGTGCAGATAAGACAGCTGTAATAGCAGCAAATGAGGAAATCAAAAGAAGCTGAAAATTGTTATATAAGGGGAAAATAGTTGAACAGTTTAACAGCTTCTTGTATATGGGAGGGTTGGATGAGAAGGTCAAAGCTAGAAGCAAAGGGTCTGCAGCCAACTGGTACAGAATGCCAGGAGTAGTGCGTGATAGAAGAATGCCAAAAAAGCTGAAAAGTAAGGTGTGCAAAACAGTGGGGTGATCAGTACTAATGTATGGTACAGAAACCCAAGCAAAGCAGTGAAGGCAGAGCAGTTTAGGAAGCTAGAGGTGCAGGAGATGAAGTGCCTGGAACAGCTGCTGGAATACACTGTGTGGGACATGCAAAAAATTAGGGCATCAGAGCAGAAGCCCAATTAGCTCCAATTGCAGAGAAGGTCAAAGAGAACAGATCACTGTGGTTTGAGCATGTGTATGAAGGCAGAAAACAATCTGGTGAAGAAGATATGGGACACACAGGAAGAGGACAAGAGAAAATGAGGGCATTCAGCAGAGAGTTGAGATGTTTTTTGTGAAAGAAGACCTGCCACAGTCAAGTGTGACTACTGAAGAAGGTGGAAGCATGGAATGTAATCAATGGAGAAATAGCTACAGTTAACACGACACCCTGACCCCAAGTAGAAAATAGGAAAAAGGGGTTGTTTAGTGATGATAATGATTGCTGAAGTCCAGCGTTAAGGATGCCTTTGTGGGTCCATTTGAAATAGAAGGACAAGTGGAACTTCCCTCAGTCTTAACTGGTCAGCTCAAACTGAACTGAAGGAAGACAAAAGCAGCAGACTTCCCCAATTGTGCATCCAACAGGTGAGCCTTTACTGATGGCTCAAGGAATCATACCAAATGAACTGCCAAGACACTGTAAAGCTTCAGACAGTTGAAACTGAAAGACATTTAGCACTGACACATTCCAAAGGTGGGTGGAATGGGGACTTCTTATGTCTTCTCTCTGTCAGCCAATAACAAGTTAGGTCGTATAGCTCATTAATCAGGGGAAAGCTTGTTCCCTGTCAGGAATTCAAGGCTGTCCTCATACATTATTTATACACTTTCTGCATCCCAAACTACTAGCCACCAGCCCCCTTCTTATCAATCTTAAGCCCATTTCTTCCTTAGACAGCAGCAGCAGACATAACCTGTATGGAGTAAATGACATTTGGAGGAAGCCATCAAGCATGAAAGAAGATTTTGACCTCCACCACCTTACATCTTACACCCTAGCTACAGAGACAAGGAATGTCCTCTTTCCAAGAGACACAGTCTGAGAGACGAGGGAAGATTGGCTTCATCATGAACAAGGTACAGAGTAAAGCCCGAACCAGCACTATCACATATACTGATTGGTGCCCCAAGGCTATCTTCCCTAATCCCTTCTAACGGTATTGTGGATCAGGGTGTATGTGCTATGCCTTTAAGAGGCATATCAAGAACTGAACGTTCACATATAAATACCAGGCATGTGCTATTCCCAGTGCCATTTTGAGAGTGCAGCCAGAGAGTGAGCATGTATGATTGCAGTAGCTAGTTTGTATATAAGTTACTTAAGTTAAAGTCAGTAAACTTCTACCATGATGTGTTTGTATGTAATAAAGCTGCTTGAACAGAACCCACAAAGACTCTTCTATTATGTCCATAGTACGAGAGTGACATGGTGTCAGAACTAGAATTGCAGAGAATAAGATTCAGAGCCACAAGATGCTGAGAGGTAAGTGAAGGTAAATTAGGAGAAACGAGCATGAAAAAGATCCAGAAACGAACCAAAGGTAATGAAAATACACACAAACTACTTATTTCATAAAAAGGATAGAACAGGGCATTACAAGGGTACAAAACACATTATTAAACAAGCGGGAGACACAAAAGGTTTATTAACTAAGGGAAATGTTTAAAGTAAAGGTGTTTGACAAAACAATTATCAGAAAAGGCAAAACGAGTATGTTAAAGGCAAAATGTGCATGTTCAGAGTAAAATGAGCACAAGAAAAGTACAATGGCCATGAAAAGATATTAAATGAGCAAAATGAATATAATAAAGGCAAAAAGGGCACATTAAGCATACATAAAGCAAGGTGACCGCATGTTTCTTGGCAAAGTGCTAGGTTATGGCATAACTACAGCTTCGTATTGTATCAAGGGCATAACTAAAGTTATTTGAATTATCTCAGAGTGTGTAAAAGTGCTTACAGTGTGTGTGTTTATCTGTGTGCAAAGTGCAACTATTTTGTGAAGTGCAGTCAAAGTGCAGCCATTTTGAAAAGTTTCTTGTGCTGGGTGTGTCTATTCGCAAAGTACCACCATTACAGAGTGTTTCTTGCACTGTAAAGAATTATCTAGCAAAGTATCGCCATTCTGGGGAAATTTCAGTGCGCTGTGTACAGTTTATTCACAAAGTGCCATTAGTTCGACATGTTACTGACTCTGAGCTTCTCTTGCCCAGTTCATTTGCATTGTGCAGTTATTTGATATGTTTCTTATACCAAGAGGTGACTTCTTGCAATACACTAATTTCAGCAGCATTACAATGCCTGAGAGAATTATTTCGCAAAGTTCAGTTACACAGAGGCTTATAGTGTTACTGGGCAAAGTTACAAGTACTGGCATAAACTCCTGGCATATGTGTTTGTGCTTATGTGCAGAACCCTTCACTGATAAGTGTTAATACGGCAGACGGATTTCAAAAGCCCTTACCACTTGTATTTGATCAGAATATTGCAGAGAATTGGAGAATACTTGAGCAAGAGTACAATATTTTATACAAGCAGCTTATTCAGATAAAGAAGCACGCACCAAGTAATTCATTTTGCTAAACGTAGCTGGGTCAGAGGCCATAGAAAGAGCACTCATATGTGTATGCACTGGCAGTATATGACAGAGAAGGTGAAAACCATCATATTATTGTACAGGCTGAGTCAAGGGAGGTCCCTCAGTGTTTGAAGCGCAAGTTCAGAGAGATGTGTAACCCCCAGACAAATATTACACTAGAGAGGCACTTATTTTACGTGAGAGATCAGAAACCAGGGGAAACTTTTGCAGCTTATTTATTTATTTATTTATTTATTTATTTATTTATTTGCAGTTGGTTTACCAGGATAGTCCATTGGGCCAATAAGAACCCGTTTTCAATGGAGTCCTGGGGAGAAAAGCTCCAAAACAAAGGTTACAAAAGAGATTACAGCAGTTTACAATTTCAATCATTTGTAAGTTAAAGACAAAGCTTTAAAACATTGGTAAACAAAAAAGATTACAGCAGTTTACAATTGTGGTAATTTGTGGGTTCAAGACAGAACAAAGATTAAGCATTTACAAAGGAATATTTTTTTTTTTTTTTTTGTAGAAACACTAAGATTTAAGCAGGTATAATAAAAATGTTAAGGTTACATTTTGTAGAAAAACAAAGCATTGCTGCAGTAAATATATAGTTTCTTGAGTGAAATAGTAGAATAAAAGAATTATAAGATGTCATTACAGTTGGCTTATTATTCGGTGTCTGGTAATATATGGTAAAGCTGCCCATAGGAAGTGAAGAATAGGCTAGGAGGGGTGGGAGCAGGAGCATTCCCATGAGGATGTTAGATGTGAGTGCAGTGATTTTTTAAAAGCAGGGAGGTTGGTGGTGATATGGATGGAGGGAGGAAGGGAGTTCCATAGGCGTGCCAGGGCAAAGAACAGGAGGTTTTGTCCTGGAGAGTGACGGGGTTTGTACAGTTCTATTAGGTTTTGGTTATTAGATCTTAGGAGTCTTTGTGGCAGGTGCATTTTAAAGGTAGAGCTGAGAGAGGGACAGAGGGAGGGCTGAAAAATTAGTTTATGAGCAAAAGTAAGCTGAGTATAGGAGAGATGGTTGGGAAGCTCTAGCAAGTTAAGTTTGTGGAGAGATACACAGTGATGGGTAGATGATTTGTGGCTAGTTGCAAATTTGGCAATTTTATTATAACAAGAGGACAGTTTTGTTTTGAGAGAGGATTGTAGGTTTGTTAGCAGAGGGGCACCATAAAGGAGGGAAGGGATGAGAAATGTAGTAGCAAGAGTGAGCTTAGTAGATGTAGTGAGGAATCGATTGTGTCGATAGAGCATGCCAAGCTTTTGGTGGGGTTTTTTTATGTTTAGTTGTAGGTGGTTATTGAATTTAAGCTGGTCGTCAATCTGGACTCCTAGTAGTTTGGTTTCAGATACCATTTCAAGAGGTGTGTTATTCTGGCTAGCGATGGAAAATAGTTTTCTATCAATGGTGTTGGTTTTTGAGGGGGTAAATACCATAAGTTTGGTTTTTGATGCATTGAGTGCTAGATGATTGTCCATCATCCACTGTTCTGTGGTAGAAAAGGCGTCTTGAGTCAGTTTTAAGAGAGCAGGGATGGATGTGGCTGAACAGATAATTGTGGAATCATCTGCATATTGAATAAGTTTAGCATGAGGTATTGAGTGGAAGAAATCATTTATAAATATATTGAAAAGGAGAGGACCCAAAATGGAACCTTGGGGGACACCAGTGGGTGTGTTAAGGAAAGAGGAGATGGCTTTTTTCCACTTGACAGCTTGTTGCCTGTTGGAGAGATAGCTGGTGAACCAATTGAGAGAGGAATGGGATAGGTTTAGGTTAGATAGTTTAGTTAGGAGAAGGTTATGAGAGATAGTATCAAAGGCCTTAGAGAGGTCAAGAAAGAGCGTAGATACAGTAGAGCCAGAATCTCTGGCTTTATTTACAGTTTCCAATATGGAAAGGAGGGCAGTCATGGTGCTGTGGCCGGGTCTGAATCCGTGTTGTGTGGGAGTTAGTAAGTTATTATCTAAGAGACAGGGAAGGAGTTGAAGATGAATACATTTCTCTAGAAGTTTTGATATAGGAGAGAGGATGGCAATGGGACGAAAGTTAGTAATATTGTTATTATTGCCTCCTTTGTGCAGGGGAATGATGAATGCCCTTTTCCAGAGTTTGGGTACAAGCCCTTCTTGGATAGAACGATTGATTAGGATGCTGATGGGGAAGGCAATGGCTTCGGCAGCTATGCTGAGGAAGGATGAGGGAATGTTATCGGGGGCATTGTTGCATGGTTTTAGTTTTTGCAGGAGTTTTCTTATGGTAGAATTAGGAATGGGTTTTAGGGAGAATGGTGGGAGTTGAGTGATTGGAGATGAAGGGGATGACAAGAGGCGGGCTGGAGAAGCAGCGCGTGACGCCTTATTAGAGAAGCATGAGGTTAGTTTGGTAATAGAGTCTATGAAAAAGAGTTGAATTGGGTAGCCAGATCTATATCTAGTGCATTTGGGTCTGGGGTTGGGTTTTCTGCTGTGCCAGGTTTTAGGAGGGTAGTGATGCCTTTCCAGATTTTTTGAGGATTGGTTTTGTGGTTGTTTTGGAGTAAGGAGAAGTAATTCTGTCGATCTGCTGTGATAAGTTTTTTTACGGAATTGCGGAGTGTTTTGAATTCATTAAGGGTGGTTGGAGTTTTGCATCTTTGGTACTGTGCCCAGGTTTTGTCTCTAAGTCGCATGACAGTTAGTGTGTTTTTTGTTAGCCAGGGGGCGGAGTTGTTTCGTATTCTTTTGGTTTTTATGGGGGCAAGAGTTTAAGCAGTAGTTTAAGGAAAGTTGTATTGAAGTGTGCAACAGCATTGTCTAAGGGTAGTGTTTTTAGGGGGTTCCAGTTTATTGATTTTAGGGAGTCTGAGAAGGTTATTGGGTTGAAGTTTTTAAGGTTCCAAGTGCTGATGTAATTATGAGTTACATGTAATGGAGATGGAAGTCGTCTAGTGAAAATGGGAAGGTGGTCACTGAGGGAGTCAGGAAGAGTTCCACTATCAGTGTAGTAGTGGGGGTGAGAGACTAATATCCAGTCTGGGGTACTGCCACTGGAGAAGTCTTTAGAGGGCCTGGTAGTGAGGTTGATTAGCTGAGAGTACTTATATAGGTTGATGTTTAGGGGGTGTGTAGGAGAATTAATGGAAGACCAATTGATATTTGTGTCTCCCATGAGAATGGTTTCATTACTGATATTGGTAGAAAGCCAGGATAGGATATCCTCAAGTACAGAGGTATTATCTCCAGGGGGGATGTAAAGTGAGGATATGCAAATTTGTTTGTGTTTATTTAATTGAAACAGAGCTAGAACTAATTCAGCATTGGAGAAGTGCGGAATGGGTTTGTTGTAGGGAGTAATGGAAAGGGTGGATGAGTAGAGTAGAGCTACCCCACCACCCTTCTTGTGGGCCCTGTCTTTTCTGACGATAGAGTAGTTTGGTGGCACTATTTCAATATCTTTTATGTGAGGTTTTAACCAGGTTTCAGAAATAGCTAAGATGTCAGGTTTGTTGTTGAGAAGCCAGGCATGGAGATTGGAGATTTTGTTAACTATGCTTTGGGCATTTAGAGAAGCAAATAGGATGGATTTAGATGTAGGGGAAGTAGTGTTTGGGCCTGGGTTAGGGTGTATATCTCCAGATAGTAGTATGGTTGTTAGGTGTTGGATTATGTTGATGAGATGTTTGGATTGCCTTGTTTGTATATTGTATATTTTCAGGTTTGAGTAGATATTGATGGTTAAAGAGGGGTTAGAGAGTTTATAAGTAGAGGATAGTTTGTAGTGAAAAAATAGATGGGTATAAATGGGATATAGTCCAGAGGAGATTGAGACAAATGAGTGTAAGTGAGTTGAAGGGAGTGAGCTGGTTGTGTGAAGTAATGGTGTGTGATTTGTGGTGTTGGGCTGGGAAAGGTAGTGGATATAAGTAAGGCTCAGAAGTAGTAATAGTTGGATTGAGAATGACAGAAGTTTTGTAAGCATATTGAGGCTTAGCTAAGGTAGAATATGTAGTGTTGGGAGAAGGGATTAGAAATATATATTGTGTTGTTAAATATGAAGGGAGGTGTGATGTGTGAGGAGGTGAATTATAGGGGTGTAGAAGATGGTGATGAAAGGGGAGAGGTATTATAGATAAAGAGGAAGTAGGAGTGGTAGGGAAAGGGGAGGGTGTAATATGTAGGGAGGAAGTAGGAGTGGTTAGGTGAGTATAAGTGTAGATGCACTGGGGGTGGGTGGAATTTGGGGGTAGGGTAGGGGAGTGGAGTGAGCCCGCAGGGCGAACGGAGCGGGTTGGAACAATCCAAGATAGAGGATCAGAGAAAAAAGTATCAGCAACAGGAGTCAATAAAGAAGGTAGGTGGGTAGGTATTGTATGCTATATGGGAACAAAGACGTGAGGTTAACAAGGTGAGAAAGAGAGAGTTTGAGATATAGCAAGGAGAGAGTGGATGTAAAAAAACAGAAAAAAAAAGGTAGGGAGTATGTATATTTGTTAAAAAGAAATGGAAAGTATAGCCAGCGTTGGGTGCAGAAGCCACTAAAGAACTAGTTTCTTTCTAGGTATGTAGTGATAGGGTGCTGCCACCTAGGTAGTAGAAAGTGATAATAAAGGATAAAGGTAAGAAGCGATATAAAGGCCTTAGGTGGAACTAAGTGGTTAAAAGGGTATAGTGTTAGGAGGGGGGGGCTGTAGTGAATGGTCCGTGGTAGGCTGCTTTAAGGAACACACTCTCAGTAGGGCATACAAGCAGAAAAATGGGTAATAATAGTAGCGAAGCAATGAGTATAGAGGTAATTTCTTTGGCTACATACATTCATACACAGTGTGATATAGGGAGTCCTTGCAGTATGTTGCTTAGTAGTAGGCCAGGGCTAGCAGGCAAACATTCAGGGAATTCTTCTGGGTAAAAACAGTTGTTCTTCCTTTTGAGTATATAGTAATATATATTATATATGCTTATATAACTGATCTGAGAAACAAAGCCAAAATGTGTCAGTTTGGTGACTTAAAAGATGAGTTAATAAAGGACAGACTCATGTGTGGTATTAATAGTGCTGCTGTGAGAAAGATTTTGCTTCGTGACAGTGATTTAACATCGAGTAAAGCCACAGAGGTTTGTCAGATCCATGAAGTGAGAGAAAAATACACAAGTATGCTTGCAAGTGACAAGAGCACGGTTTCAGCAGGCTCCAGAGCAAATGTAGATAGCATGCAACACATGGCAAACAGAAGTAGGCCTAAGCACATGGCAGCCACAGCCATTGCTGGCTCACCAGGGAAACCACATAGTTTTCCAGCAAGTTCTAAGAACAGTTCAGTTAAAGGAGCATATTCCTCAGTGCAGTACAAGCATGAATCAGGAAAACCCTAGTCTACCTTTATCTACCTTTATTGTTAATTATTGCAATTGTGGTGCAAATCATGAGTCTAAAAGAGAGAAATGCTTGGTGTGTGGTCAGCAATGTCACAAGTGTAAAAAATGGAACCATTTTCAAAACATTTGCAAATCAAGTAAACCTCACACAGTTGTAAAGTAAGGTCACACAAAAAAGCAGGTTGATCAAGTGGAGATGTAGCAGTCAACTTTCTATGTAGATGGTGTATCAGTAATTGGTGAAAGAGTTGATGCAGTGAAATTATTGGCAAAAAGCAAAGTGTTTTGTACAGTCCAGATCAATGGTAAATTCACAGAGCTTAAAGTAGAAAGTGGTTCAAAGTGTAATGTTATATCAGCAGACACATTTACTAAAGTGAGAACTAATGAGCAACTCAATATGGCCAGTAGTGCAAAACATATTTCTTATGGAGGTGAAGAAATTCAAACCAAAGGCTCAGTGATGCTTTCATGTTATTTGGCCAAGAAATGCTACAACTTGCTATTCTATGTAGTTCGATGACCAGTTCAGTTATTATTGGGTCTCAAAGACAGTTTGAGAATGACTCTCCTTTCTTTTACCAAAGAAGTTCATCACATAAGTCCATATCCTTTTTCTGATGCCATTTTCTCAGAGTATGCTGATGTTTTCAATGACAAGTTGGGCAAACTTCCAGTTGTGTCTTCCATGAAGTTAGACCCAGAGGTCACTCCAGTAGTCAGACCAGCAAGAAGAGCTCCAGTATCTATGCAGGATACAGTTAGGGCTCAGCTGGATAAAAGGATACAGCCAAGTGTGATTTGTCCAGTTACAGAACCAACTGAATGGGTGCTGTCCAAGGTAGCAAGTTATGAAAATCTGTATAAAGCAGACAAATCTAGAAATTAAGAAAGAGCACAAATGGAAATATTTTTGGTAGACTTGTGTATGCCACGGTTAGAGGTAGATGAGGTCAACAATTAACATTTAAAATAGAAGGAGATGAGCTAAAAATGGTGATGTAAAATCAATCTGCAAGAAAGTTGGCAGGAATAGATGGCATTCCTTTGGAAGTATGGAAGCTAGGAAGGAAGAAAGTGATAAAGATCTGGAAGATTTTAATTGTATTTTAAAAGGAGGGGAAGCACCAACATCCTGGAAAATGTTATGGTGGCTGTAATACCTAAAGACTGCATAGAATAGAATAGAATGGGAAAGGTGTGCCAAAATGGACAGATATGGATCAATGTGGTTTTGTGGAGGGAAGGCAAATATTCAACAACATTAATAAAACAATGATAATCCAGAGAGAAGCAGAATTCATGAAAATACTACTGGTGGTTCTTGCTGCAGGGAAAGAGTTTGACAGAGTAAGCTGGGATTTTATGAGTAGGGCAATGGCAGCATTTGCATTACCTGATACAATAACATTAATTAGTAGGATATATGAGGGATCAGAGGCAAAAATTAAAGTGGGAGGGTTTCTCTCTGATAAGTTGTGTTTGAACAGAGGAAGCATGCACAGATGCCCTCTTTCCCCTTTGTTATTTATATTATATTTAGAGCCATTGGCAAAGAAAATAAGGGACTCAGAAATTCAAGGATATAACTGGTATGGTAATCAAGAAAAGATGGCTTTATTTTCAGCTGACATTATGTTGCACTTAATAAATCCAGAAAAGGACATCTCAGTGTTGTGGAATATTCTGAGACAGTTTAAGTTTTTTGGGGGGATATAAAATTAATGTAGACAAAACAAAGGTTACAGCTATAAACTATGGACCCACACATGACTTGGTTCAGCAATATCTACATTTATGGGGACACTTTAAAATGAAGTACTTACAAATAAGGACTAAAAAGGATTCTGTTACGGCAGCTAGAGATATGTGGGAAGAGACTAAACACAAGATAATACAAAAAATGAGAAATTGGAAAATCATGTTTATGGATATTCAAGAACAAGATACAAGCAGTAAAATATTTTAGTCCCTTTAGTTTTATATGCAGGTCATGCATATTTTATCAACCAAAAGGGAAGTTGTGGACAGTAATTTAATAAAGAGTTGAAGGATTTTATCTGGGAGGAGAAGATGGCAAGGGTCAAGAGGGATAAGATGATCCTTCCAATAGAACAAGGTGGTTTAGGATTACCTGGTTTGAAGAGATATTTTAGAGCTCCACAGACACTTATATATAACACGTGTAGAACATTACAATTCAAAGTGGAAAGGGATAATAATTAAGTGTGGGTTGGGGGGTTCAAGAAATAAGGAGAGAATGGCATTTTGGATGCAGATCCTTAAGAAGAATAACAGCCATACAGAATATGGGGCCCATTCCCGTCATGGTATTAGAAAGCCAAAAGATTTGGAGAAATTAAAAAAATATTATATTTACAAAATAGTGAAAAGTATTCTAGGAACTAAGCCAAATGAAAAAAAGGAGATTCTGCTGGAATTTACTGGAGAAAACTGGCAAAGGAATTACGGTATTGAGAACAAATGCCTAGAGAGGGAAAGGTAATAGAATTGGAACAGGCAAGAAGACGTTTGGACTGCAGGCCGGAGACTGCATTTCTTGTCAGGGACTGATACCCGAGTATAGGCAAAAAGAAAGGGATAGCAGAATCCTAATGAAAAGGGATAATTAGTAGGGCATATAAAATATTGCATGATAACTATATCAACCAATCAGAGGAGATTATTAAAGATTGGGAAGACAGACTGAGTAAGCAAAGGAAACAATGGGAGGACATATGTATGACTCCCAAATATGCAACAAAGTCCAGAAGATTCAGGCTATTTGTTTGGAAGTGTTTACAAAGGTATTTGTATACCTAAAGCAAACTCCAAATAGTTTCCTCGGGAAGATGCCAAATGTTAGAGGCATACCTCCCAACCATACCGAATTACTCAGTTTTTACTGGGTTTTGGGGTACAAATGAACGGGTGTCAAGATTCCTGAGTGGCACCCCTTCATTTCCGATTTTTTTCCTTTTGTTTTTCATTTTCCGTGCTGTCGGTGATGATGTCAGCACCATCAGGGCACATCCTACAGACATAATTTCCAGCTGGCCGCAAATGCGAGTGGAAACAGGAACAGCTAAGAGCCTAAAGTCCCTAGCCACCACCACTTGTGAGCTTTGCCTATGTTATTTGTGTTAAGGGTTGAGAGCTATCGTGAGAACTGAATTTGTGTTCCCCCAGGTATTTTCTGCTACCAGTTGAGAGCTATAGTGAGAACTGAATTTGTATTCTCCCAGGTTTTCTGCTAAGAGTTGAGAGCTACAATGAGAATTGAATTTGCATTCCCCAGGTTTTTTGTGCTAAGAGTTGAGAGCTATAGCGAGAAATAAATTTGTATTAACCCAGGTTTTCTGCTAAGAGTTGAGAGCTATAATGAGAACTGAATTTGTATTCCTCAGGTTTTTTGTGCTAAGAATTGAGAGCTATAGCGAGAACTAAATTTGTATTAACCCATTATTGGCTTTGTTTGTCCAGGTTTTTTGTGCTAAGAGGTTGAGAGCTGTGGTGAGAAATGAGTTCACTAAATGATAGCCAGTAAGTTTCAGTCTTCCTATTTTTCAGGAAGCTGCTGATTTAGCATAGTGGTATGTTGCTCTGACTGTAGTGCATAGGGTCCTGGGTTCAAGACTTACTAGTGAAATGCATGGTGGTAACACAACATTTTATTCTAGCAACTTTACAAAATTATACAAGCAATGTTTAGAATGTGCCCTGGTTTTTGACCCTTTGCCCCCCCCCCAAAAAAAAAAAAATGAAATTGAAAATGAGTGAGAAGCTGTGCAAGATGCCTATGGCTTACACTGCTATCATTCTACTTATAGTGTGGGTGTGGAGGTAGACTTTTATGATGGAAATGTTCTGAAATGGGCAGTTTTGGCATTATTGGTTCATGCATTTTGTTTCATTGCCTAAGTACAGTCTACTGGAAAAATGTTTAAACAATAAATTTAAAATGCACTCTGTCTAATACGTGTGCTGTATTATACAAGGAATATAATTTAATAAACTCAGGAAGGTGCATTTTTTGTGTGCAAGGACCAATGATTTGAAAAACAGCCCAAAGGTAATCTTTATCCACCATTGGCCAGATGCATTTTCTTTGAATGTGGTGTGGGTTTCAATGCTGTTTCAATTAATGTAATTTTCAAGGGCAGACAAGTTTTAATGCCAAGTCTATTTTCACTGTGAGACAGTATTGCTTTTACCAGATGTCTGTTAGTGTTTGTGCACTGTTGTGCTGTAAAAATAAAATCCAAATAATCATTGTAGAAGTAAAGCAGTATGCACACATTACTGTTTATGGTAAATGGGGCGAAATAGCCAGGTAATGGGACATCGGAGTGGCTGCAGGGGGACTCTGGTACCATATTTTGGTTGCCTGTTCTTCAGTTTGCGTTTGAAAGTTGGTATCCCACAATTCCAATGCAGTGGGTGAGGTCACATAATTATGTATGCAAATCAGATGTTAATCAGCATACAGATTTGTACCTATTTTTCATGGGTCTTGTCCAGATTTTTGATGTTTCTGGGTTGAGAGGTATGGTTAGAGGTGTAAGGGGGAAGAAAGAGATAACTGGGAGCAATTGTTTTGGGAGTACAATGAACTGGAAAACTTAAAAAAATTCCCTACAGAGTACAATGAACTGGAAAACTTTAAAAATTCCCTATAGAGTACTGTTAGAAATACTGGGTAAGCAAATGGGTGTAATTAAGGAAATTATTTTTTTGAGTTGGGATACAGAATCTGAAATGCCTAGACACAATAAAGCCTTGTTAAGTTTAACTTTGGTGGCTGGCAAAATAAAAAAATAGAAATAAAAGTCTAAATCAACTGTATTTGAAGTACTGAATACTGTAAGAGAGATAAAAGAACTGGAAGTGAGAGTTTTAGAAAGGGGTAGGAGCAAATTACATAGAAGAAATGGAAATTGTGGGAACAATAATGTTTTGGCGAGGGAAGACAGGAATTAAGCAATTTATGTAATGCTGGATTGATGACAGTTACACTGGGAACGTCAGTATGTTTTTTTATTTTATATAAATGTATGTTTGCCTATGTCTTAAGTGATAATTCAATAAAGGTGTTTAAAAACATGAATGGCTGAAAAGAAACAGGCTGAAAAGTGCTCCTAGTCAAAACAGAGAAAGCTGACATTTAACATTTTGTGAAATACCTACAAATGCAGTGACCCAGTAAAAATATATTTGCAATATGACTCAAAAATGTATACATAGTAGGCAACTGTCACAGATGAAGGGGGTGCTGCTAAGCTTTCTGTTTTTACCCGTGCATCTATGGCAGAAGGTGAAGCTACGCTTTTCACATCCCTATATGCAACTGCTGCAGAGGCAGGGCTACATTTTTTTTTACATCTCCCAACATAATTACTTCACCAGAGAATGCTACTATTTCAGGATGAAAAAAAATTGTTGAATAAAAAAGTTAAAAAGCAGTAAGAGATTATTTTTTTAACTTCACATCTGGCTAACTGCCTTCTATAACAAGGGTTTTGGAAACCTGCATTTGTTACCACATTAAAATGAAAATGGTTGTTTTACTTACATTACTTGTTACACTTACTCAATGACTATTCTAGGGTAATTTTGCAAATAATTAGGTAGTAAGTAAGTAATGTACTCTGGGCTCATAAAGTAACTTATATAATACTATGATATACTGACAGCTTAACAAACCATTCCAAAATCAGATTATGCAATGCATGCCTACTACACAGCTTATGTATCTGTACATACATACATATATATATATATATATATATATATATATATATATATATATATATGTTGAAAAAGAGAGAGATGTGTGTTTGCGTGTGAGTGTGTGTGTGTGTGTGTGCGTGTGTGTGTGTATATTTAAAGGGAATACAAACAACTTATTTTAATACTGAGTAAAGCAGCTCACTTCTTGGATTTGAATATTTCTTTTTTTATTTATGTGTCCTTTATTGACTGGGTTAGTCCCACTATGCTAATAGCCTCTTTGTAGGGGAAGACCTGAGGTGACATTTACACTACTACGGGAAATTTGTCCGGGGCATCAGTGGATTTCCCCTACTCTTTTCAACAGGTGTCATGAGATCTTTTACATCCACCTGTGCTACCACCAACTCAGGCAGATGGACTTTATTTTAATGTTTCATCTAATGGACAAATTTGAAAATACTGAGGAGATTTTCTCCTTATGACCTATAACAAGACTTCTGAAGAGTTCTCTTCTCATATTACAGGAAAAATCACAAGGACCACTAGAAATATTTATACCAACAACAGCCAGTATATTAAACAAAATGCTTCTCATCAACTATTGCAAAAAACCTTTTGCATCTAAATTCCAGAAGACAATACATACAGTAAGTGATCTCAGCAGATACTCAGACTCTGTTTGGATATTGCATACTTTTCTCTTCCATGCCAGAAGAAACAATGGAGAACATTGGATCCCCTTGGTTAGCTTCAACTGGCTGCAGCAGTTTTCAGTTTGGCATCATATATCTGAGGACAGTAATTAGCCATCATTCTCCATAAGGATTACAGCCAGCGGCTCCTGCAGGAGAGCTATTGAGGGCTTCAGTATAGAAGCCTGGATAGGCCATCACCCATGCAACTGGCATCCCATTTTAACGATTCATATAAAATGAGTGAAAATGCTTACATTTAATTTAAAGAAAGAAAAAAAAAAGAGTGTAACAATATGGTATTCTTTGTTGTGAATGACAACCTGGTTAACATCCTGCTGAATGCATCAGACACAGTACATGGATGAATGGATGACAAGGACAAGAAAAGAACATACCTGTCTATCCGTTGGAATCTGGGTGTCTTTATCAATGGCATCATACTTAGCTTGGATATCTCCCTTGAGGAAAGACAAAAATATACAGATGTTACACAAGTAAACCTGATGTGTAAAACTGTATGCCACATTTCACATACCATTACAAAAATTAGGTGTCATGAAGAGCACATAGTATATCTTCAAAATTCAATCTCAAATAAACTCCAATAAATAATGAGGCAACCAAACTGATCTTCAGGAGGCCACTTTGCAGTGGGTCACTGCTGGGATTTTCTCAATTAAGATCCCAATCTCAAAGAAACATTCTTGCTTTCTCCAGCTCCCACACTCAAGGGCATACCCTTCCACTAGTTAGTGTTACAATATCCTGCGTCAGGCTAAGAGGAGCCTGTACAAAACCCATCCGGAGCTCAGTTTTCTCACCCACCCAATACACACACACTGAGCATGAATCCTTACAAAACAAAAAAATAACTACACACTATGAACTTGATTAACTTGCAGGAAAATCCATCTACTAAAGCTGAACTTCTGTTCAGCTTTGGTCATCCAAACACAAAGAAACCATAACAGAGTAAAAAAAATACTGAGAGCAGGTGGCCTTCTCACAGATCAGCTGATGTTTGCTGCAGATGACTCTTATAACTGACCTAGACAGCATCTGTAGTGAGGTGCACCTAAAAAAATCTCAAGCAGTAATCCAGAAACCTTTCAGTAACTGGTAGGTATCCTCAAAATGCAGGGGCTTAGAAAGTCAAGTTTTGAAGCAAGACAGTATCAAGGGAAACTAAATTCAAGAGTCTACAGAATAATGCTAGGGAAATCTGTGAAATGATGCTAAGGAAGCGTTATGCAAATGTCTGTAATGGCATCTTATTGAAGCATGTACTAGTAAGTCACATTTACACTGGACATGTTTTTGATGGCAGATTCCAATTGGTAGTTTATAGCTTGCTGCTGTTAATACAATACAGACAGAAATCAATGTCAAGCTGCTGTACATAGATACAGCCAGACCACTGTTTAGTCACAGTGTTGGAGACAAATAATGTATCCACCTTCCTAAACTCATGCAGAACGTTAATGGCACTATCAGTTAGGGATGCACATAAAAGATATGGAGTGCACTCTCTCCCTCAGGTTCCAACCCTGGAAAAAAATATGGACATACTAATTAAAGGACAACATTAAGACCACTTTCAAAAGGAAACCCTTCTTTTTTTCTTAAGGACTGTCTTGTAACTATAAAATACCAAGCAGATTTCCCCTAAAGATAATGGCTTAGAACTCAAACCCCCTAAAGGTGGAGGTAATGGCTATAAAGAGAAGTGTTTTACACAAATAAGCATTGGAAGAAAGACTGCTGCATGGATCTCACCAAAGTTCACACATTCATTCAAAAACATGAATCAGCTTTAAATAAGTATGAATAACCACTGCCTTGAGGATTTGTAGAGATGTTAGGGAGAAATGTAATAAAAAGACAAAGTAAACACAGGCTTGTTACAGAGCGGTGGACTATCTTACTGCGGAACTCTCTGAGCGTCTGAAAGGAATTAAATAACCTAGCTTGCAGGGGAAAACAAGAACTCAAGCTTACTTTAACTAATGTTGGAGAGGAAGTGACTGAAACCAAAAGGTGTTGCCAAGCATTTCACTGGACTATTTTGTCAGCAGACTAACTTCTCTCCACCTGTGAAAGGCTGGGACAGCAACAGAACAACAGAAATCATTGTTTTGCATTCTACAACCTTTCAGTTCAACTGGATGTTAATCTTTCAGGTAAGTAAATGTCCTTGTGAAGTAACACATTATGGCCACAGTGGATCAAATGGCATTTGCCATAAATTCAGGGCATGTGAAACTTTCACTGCAGTTCCACTGGAACACATAATAAACAACTGTAATATTCAGGTATTTTCCAGACTTGTGTAAATCTTCCAACATTATTTTTCAGCCAAAGAAAGGGCCTTACAATTGTGTTAAGTCTTTGCTGCCCAACTCTATGCACTCACTTCTGTCCATTATAGATTTTCTGCTACTTGGTGTTCTTCCTGAATCTCTCTCTCTCACTCTCCATTGTTTCACCTTATCTATCACTAATATTTGTGACCATTTCTAACTTGCCTTGGTGTCTAATTCCATCTCCATGCCATTGGCTGATGACTAATATCTTGTTTTCTTTCTCCTGCTGGAATAATCTTGTCTTTCCACTTTCACCAGTATGTTTTTTCCCACTGGGACCAAATGACTTTCTTAGTTTCTTTGGGACCATGCTAATTACAGGTCCTTGTTTGCGCTCAATAACAACCCTATAACATCTGGTTTATCTGTTCTTCTACACTATGCTTCCCATTTCATCTCCTTCCAAGTGGGCCTATAATCTATATCTACCATTCTTAGTATGTTTGCTGTCATACAAGCTTGCAGTTCTCTCTGTTGGTCTGCCCCGCATTTCTTTAGTTTGTTTCACAAAAATATCCCATGCCACCCTTAGTTTCTTACCATCCCATATAAAGTCACTTAACTGTTGCATGACCTCTTTAAGAATCACTGCCAAGGGTAAATGCCAGTATGCATGGCCTGAATATGTAAGCAGGGGTAAGATTTTACCTACTTGCACTCTCTGATCTGAATCCAACTTAAATGCTTTCATCTGGTCAGTTGTGATTTCACTCTTTCATATAGTTTTGATAGGTTATGTCCACTGAACTTCCTACTGTCTTTTTCAGCCATATCCCCAAATACCCAATTTCTTCTTTCCACAACCCCTCCTTTTTCTCTTCTTTTATTCCTATCTGAATATCTATTGCCTATATATTTTCTCTTTTCACCTAATAACCTGTTCTTCTGTCAAATTCCTCTAATAATTTTCATAATATCCTCACGTTCCCTTTCGGATCTGTCATTGTTAAAAGGACATCACGAACATCAGCAAGGATCGGGAAATTTACCCTTTTCTTCATTGTAGTGAGATCTCGGAGTCGATATACAGAATTTGCAGGGGGGCTTGCCCCCCCCTCCCGCATAAATGTTAAAAAGTAGATTTTTGTGGGGGGGGTTTTTTGATGTTTGAGTTTTCAGAAACTTGATCATATTGTCTCGTCTGTATGAATTTCAAGTTTCTGAAAACCAATCATCTGACATAGATCCATATATACACACACACACACACACACACACACACACACACACACACACACACACACACACACACACACATCTATCCATGCATTCACAACCCCTTTTTCCCATGTTTGCCCATGGAGTTGGGGTGTCACCAACAGTTACAGCCATCTAGAGCTAAGGTTCAGCCCTGCTGTTGCTGTTCTTCCACACCACACACTCACAACCACACTTACATCTATAGGCTTCATGTCTTGGAATGTGGGTGGAAGCAGGAGCTCTCAGTGGAAACCCACATGAACATGGGAAGGACATACAGACTCTGCACAGGAGGCACCCCAGTCTGAGATGACAATGCTATCGGCTGCACCACTGTGTTACCCACTGAGTGACAAAAAAAAAAAGTACATCTGATTGAAAACCAACTAATCGCACATAAAAAGCTGTAAAGTGTGAGGCTGCAATTCAGTGGGAATCAGGGAATATACCTTTTACCCACAACAGTGTAACCTCTGCATCGGTATATATAATTAGCATGAGAAAGAAGCATAACTAGGTCAGCCAGCACCTTGTGCCATTACCACAAATTAGTACTGCCCCACCACCTCAGCTCTTCAAGAGCAAAAAAAAAAAAAAAAAATTTGCCAATTGGCTGGCTTCCTGCAGACAGCACCCAATCTGCACCTCCTCCCCCGAAGCTCTTCAAGTGAAAATAAAAAAAAAAAAAAACAGCCACTCCTTCTACTGGTATACCAACCAGGTGGACAGATGCGCAGCATACACCCCTCCCTCCTGCCAAGGCAATCAGGTCCCATTTCTGCACGCTG
The DNA here is from genome assembly GCF_019279795.1 of Protopterus annectens. Lineage (NCBI taxonomy): Eukaryota > Metazoa > Chordata > Ceratodontiformes > Protopteridae > Protopterus > Protopterus annectens. Next base: position 1,102,324,892 of record NC_056728.1, on the reverse strand, counting down.
GCCCTACACTTCCTTCCTCTCTGTATTATGTTTAAAAAAAAAACTTTATTACCCTACTACACACAGATTTTAGTTCAAAAATAAATAAAAAAGAAACATCATCTCTTTTTTTAGAATGTAGCAAGCAGTTGCTACACTTTATATACTGCATGGAGTGCCATAGCTCTCAGGTTTTACTTAAAAAAGTTGCTACAGTTTAGACCACAC